>NC_069500.1:496818022-496855522 GCF_027579735.1 Bombina bombina
AAACGTCAAAACCGGTAAAAAAAAAAAAAAAAAAAAAAAAAAAAAAAAAAGACTTTCAGCACCTTGCCACAACTCTGCTGTGGCGCCTACCTGCCCTTCAGAACGATTTGTAGGGAAAAACACCTCCTTTACAGCCCTCAAACACAGCAGGAACCTCTAGAAAAGCAGTTAGATGACTTAAAGGGACAGTTAACTCAAAAATGTTCTCCCCTTTAATTTGTTCCCAATGATCCACTTTACCTGCTGGAGTGTATTAAATTGTTTACAAGTAGCTCCTTTACCCTTATATTGGCATTTGAAATTGTTAATTTAGTATGTGGTATCCCCACCTATTCTGAAAGTTTGTGGCCGCGCGTACCAGCTATAGATAAGCTTTGTAAACACAGCCAGCAGAAGAAATTACACTCCCAGTGTGATAAAGCAGAGATAAGGTAATAAAATGTTGATTTTCCATTGTTCTCTCAAAGTATTGGTGATTGTTTTAAGGACAGATATAAGATAAAGAAGCAGGTATATGTGCACAATGTGATACAGTAATGAGATCTGATTATATCTACAAGCTCAACCTATTTTATTAGGCTGTGGCTTCAAAACACAAAATCAGAGCTTTAATATACACAAATAAACCTTAAAAAGCTAATTTTCATAATTTTTTTACTCTGCAGTTGGAATGAAAAGCAATTGTAAACACATTAAGGGAAAAGCTATTTTACAGTATACTGTCCCTTTAAGGAAAAGAAACTGCGCAACTGAGGCGCGAAAATAGGCCCCTTCCACCTCACTCAATGTTTTGAGGCCAATTAGAAAAACACCTGAGCGTCTCTAATTAACCATGTGGGTTAAAAAACCCTAACACAAGCCACAATGACCCCTTCAGTCCCTTCAAAAAACGTTATAATTGCATCATTTACTGAACAAACAAAAAACGTTTTTTTCCTAACAGTGTCACCAGTAACAAATGAGCCCTTCAAGTAAGCTGAAATTCCTATCCAAGTGTCTGAATACAGCTTACCCTTTCCCCATGGGGATATTGCCAGCCTTTTCTAGAATAAACACAGTCTGTCTAGAAAAAACAGACTGAACATACCTCATATGCAGCTTAGCATGGAAACTGTTCCCCCAACTGAAGTTTTCCTGTACTCTTCAGCCCTTGTGAGAACAGCAGTGGATCTTAGTTACAAAATGCTAAGATCATAATCCTCCTTGCAGAAATCTTCATCTCTTTTCTGCCAGAGAGTAAATAGTACACACCGGCACCATTTAAAATAAACTTTTGCTTGAGAAATAAAAAAACTAACATTTTTGTCACCACACTCGCTCTGCACTTCCTAGTTAGAGTAGGCAAAGAGAATGACTGGGGGGTGGAGCTAAGGGGGGAGCTATATAGGCAGCTCTGCTGTGGGTGCTCTCTTTGCCACTTCCTGTAGGGGAGGAGAATATCCCACAAGTAAGGATGAATACGTGGACTCGATACATCTTACAAGAGAAAACAGAATTTATGCTTACCTGATAAATTACTTTCTCTTGCGGTGTATCCAGTCCACGGATTCATACTTTACTTGTGGGATATTCTCCTTCCCTACAGGAAGTGGCAAAGAGAGCACACAGCAGAGCTGTCCATATAGCTCCCCCTCTAGCTCCACCCCCCAGTCATTCAACCAAAGGTTAGGAAGAAAAAGGAGAAACCATAGGGTGCAGTGGTGACTGTAGTTTAAACAAAAAATTTTTTACCTGACTTAAATGCCAGGGTGGGCCGTGGATTGGATACACCGCAAGAGAAAGTAATTTATCAGGTAAGCATAAATTCTGTTTTCTCTTGCAAGGTGTATCCAGTCCACGGATTCATCCTTTACTTGTGGGATACCAATACCAAAGCTTTAGGACACTGATGAAGGGAGGGAACAAGACAGGTACCTTAAACGGAAGGCACCACTGCTTGCAAAACCTTCCTCCCAAAAATAGCCCCCCGAAGAAGCAAAAAGTATCAAATTTGTAAAATTTGTAAAAAGTATGCAGTGAAGACCAAATCGCATTACAAATCTGTTCAACAGAAGCCTCATTTTTGAAAGCCCATGTGGAAGCCACTGCTCTAGTAGAATGAGCAGTAATTGTTTCAGGAGGATGCTGGCCAGCAGTCTCATAGGCCAAATGGATTATGCTTTTCAGTCAAAGGGAAAGAGAGGTAGCAGTCGCTTTCTGACCTCTCCTCTTACCAGAATAGATAAACAAGGAGGATGTTTGTCTGAAATCCTTAGTTGCTTGTAAATAGAACTTTAAAGCACGAACTACAAGATTGTGTAACAGACGTTCCTTCTTCGAAGAAGGATTCGGACACAGAGAAGGAACAACTATTTCCTGGTTAATATTCTTGTTAGAAACAACTTTAGGAAGAAAACCAGGCTTGGTAAGCAAAACTACCTTATCTGCGTGGAACACCAGGTAAGGTGAATCACACTGTAAGGCAGATAATTCTGAGACTCTTCGAGCAGAAGAGATAGCTACCAAAAACAAAACTTTCCAAGATAACAACTTAATGTCTATGGAATGTAAAGGTTCAAACGGAACCCCTTGAAGAACTGAAAGAACTAGATTTAGACTCCATGGCGGAGCCACAGATTTATAGACAGGCTTGATTCTGACTAAAGCCTGAGCAAACGCTTGAACGTCTGGTACCTCTGCCAGACGCTTGTGTGAAAGGATAGACAGAGCAGATATCTGTCCCTTTAAGGAACTAGCTGACAATCCTTTCTCCAATCCTTCTTGGAGGAAAGACAATATCCTGGGAATCCTAATCTTACTCCATGAGTAACCCTTGGATTCACACCAACTCAGATATTTCCGCCATATCTTATGGTAGATTTTCCTGGTGACAGGCTTTCTAGCCTGAATAAGAGTATCTATAACTGACTCTTTGATAGAATTAAACGTTCAATCTCCAAGCAGTCAAACATAGAGAAACTAACACCACATTCACTTTACCCTCCCGAGAGAGAGACCCTAGTGCTTACAGCCGGCAAAGAGAATGACTGGGGGGTGGAGCTAGAGGGGGAGCTATATGGACAGCTCTGCTGTGTGCTCTCTTTGCCACTTCCTGTAGGGAAGGAGAATATCCCACAAGTAAAGGATGAATCCGTGGACTGGATATACCTTGCAAGAGAAATAAAGATTAGCACTTACCTTAGACGTCTGCCCGGCAGTAAGGCATCTCACCCGGCTTGTGAAGTTCTTTCCTCCCCTTCACATTGGCCTGTGGAAATAAAAAGTACTTTTTATTCCCTCAGACTTTTACAAGCAGGGCAGGATACATCTATGGGAGGCGCAGTGAGAAAAAGGTCCCACGAGTTCCCATTGCTTGAAAGCCACCAAATGCTTCTCTTTTTACATAAGAGACTGATCTGGTCTAGGCTACACCCCAGAACAGAGTAGCACACTGTGGCACTACTTTTAAAAATAAACTCTTGATTAAAGAAACTATAACTAACACCTCACTCTGCCTCTTCCTATCACTAACACAGGCAAAGAGAATGACTGGAGTGGGAGGGAAGGGAGTAGCTATATATACAGCTCTGCTGTGGTGCTCTTTGCCTCCTCCTGCTGACCAGGAGGCGATATCCCACAAGTAAGGATGAAATCCGTGGACTCATCGTATCTTGTAATCACAGAGGTAAAAAGTTTATTAATATAACTGTGTTTGTTATTCAAAACTGGGCACTAGGTAAAAAAAGGATTATCTATTTTTTTTTTAAACCTTAACAATTTTGGAGTCGACTGTCCCTTTAAATATGTTCAAAAGTTTAACACAATTTATTTAAATAAATCCAACAAAGCAGTAGCAACATCTCACACAGCCAAGTACAGTGTTTGGATGACATCAGCCTCAGATTGTGCTGACAGATCTGCCCAATTATGCACAGAGCTGTCAGTGTTATCTACAAAGGGGACTTTAGTTCACATGCCAGTAAAGAAAACATATTTACATAACTCCGGTATAGATTTTAAGACCAAAAAGAGAAAAAAAAAAAAAAAGTCTTAACACTATTATTCTGTCAGTATGAGTTATTAAAATTAACCCGTTTTAAAGCTAAGGTAACAATCATGAAATATGGAGTTTAAACTGTTCTGTGTTACTTTGTTCTTAGCAAAAGTAAATTTAAAAATAAAAATAAAATAAAATATCTGATTAAACATTTCAGTTGAATTTAAATCCTGAAGCCAGAGCAATTCATGTATTTTAATAACTTTTTTTTTCCATTATACATTACTGCATAGCACTAATTTGGTTAGCAGTCTCATGGTTTGTATTTTTCTATCAAGGTATTTATTCACAAAGTACAAATATCTACTAAGCTAAAACAAAATAGAACAAATTATTTTTCTCCTTCTCAGATTTCAAATATTAGAGTTGTTTCTCTGAAGACAAAACAGTGCATAAAAAATAGAATTCCGCAAACACAGTTTCAGGAAACACAGGGTTATAGTGAGTCATATTATATTTGTCATATTTATACATGGTTGTTTTAAAATAATTGTATTTTTCATGATTGGAATAAATGCATTTCCTATTTAAACATTAGGCCTATATTAAAAGCGAAGCAAAAAAATATTAGTGTTTTTGTGGTTCAACATCGCTCAAGAGCAATCAATGGAGCATCTATCATATTTCAAGTCCAGAGTTATTATTTTTTTTGTGCTAGAGAGAAAGCCTAGGGAGCAGGGGTCAAGTCCTACAAAAAAAAAATGTGGGAACTCACGAAGACTTTCACCTTCTCACAATTAATATTGTTTTTTATACACACACACACACTGTATTTACAGTTGTGCTCATAAGTTTACATACCCTGGCAGAATTTAGGATTTCTTGGCCATTTTTCAGAGAATATGAATGATAACACAAAAGCTTTTTTCACTCATGGTTAGTATTTGGTTGAAGCCGTTTATTATCAATCAACTGTTTACTCTTTTTAAATCATAATGACAACAGAAACTTCCCTAATGACCCTGATCAAAAGTTTACATACCGTGTATTGCCCCCTTTAACATCAATGACAGCTTGAAGTGTTTTGTGGATGAGGCTCTTTACTTTCTCAGATGGTAAAGCAGTCTATTCTTCCTGGCAAAAAGCCTCCAGTTCCTGTAAATTCTTGGGATGTCTTGCATGAACTGCACATTTGAGATCTCCCCAGAGTGGCTCAATGATATTGAGGTCAGGAGACTGAGATGGCCACTCCAGAACCTTCACTTTATTCTGCTGTAGACAATGACAGGTCGACTTGGCCTTGTGTTTAGGATCATTGTCATGTTGGAATGTCCAAGTACGTCCCATGCGCAGCTTCCGGGCTGATGAATGCAAATTTTCCTCCAGTATTTTTTTTTTTATAACATATTGCATTTATCTTGCCATCAATTCTGACCAAATTTCCTGTGCCTTTGTAGCTCACACATCCCCAAAACATCAGAGATCCACCTCTACGTTTCACAGTAGGAATGGTGTACCTTTCATCATAGGCCTTGTTGACTCCTCTCCAAATGTAGCGTTTATGGTTGTGGCATCTTAAAATACCCACACCACATGTTTTCAGAGAGTCCTATATTTCACCTGAAGTTATTTGTGGGTTTTTCTTTGCATCCCGAACAATTTTCCTGGCGGTTGTGGCTGAAATTTTAGTTGGTCTACCTGACCGTTGTTTGGTTTCAACAGAAGCCCTCATTTTCCACTTCTTGATTAGAGTTTGAACACTGCTGATTGGCATTCTCAATTCCTTGGATATATTTTTATATCCCTTTCCTGTTTTATACAGTTCAACTACCTTTTCCCGCAGATCCTTTGATAATTCTTTTGCTTTCCCCATGACTCAGAATCCAGAAACGTCAGTGCAGCACTGGATGAAAGATGCAAGGGTCTGTCAGGAGTCCAGAAACTCATTGACCTTTTATACACACACACTAATTACAAAAAAACAAACAAAAAAAAAAACAGATCACGGGTGAGGATGGTTACCTTTAATAGCCATTAAAACCCCTGAGTGTCAACTTGTGTACATGTTATCAGGCCAAAATCACCAGGGTATGTGAACTTTGATCAGGGTAATTTGGGTAGTTTCTGTTGTCATTATGATTTAAAAAGAGTAAACAGTTGATTGATAATAAATGGCTTCAGTCAAACACTAACCATGAGCGAAAGAAAGTTTTTGTGTTATCATTCATATTCTCTGAAAACCCTAAATTACGCTTGCCTGATAATTTCCTTTTCTTCAGATGTAAAGAGTCCACAGCTGCATTCATTACTTTTGGGGATTCAGAACCTGGCCACTAGGAGGAGGCAGATACACCCCAGCCAAATGCTTAAATATCTCTCCCACTTCCTCCATCCCCCAGTCATTCTGCCGAGGAACAAGAAACAGTAGAAGAAATAACAGGGTGAAAAGGTGCCAGAAGAACAAAAATAACAGACGCCCCACAGAAAAAATACGGGCGGGAGCTGTGGACTCTTTCCATCTGAAGAAAATAAAATTATCAGGCAAGCATAATTTAAGTTTTTCTTCATAAATGGAAAGAATCCACAGCTGCATTCATTACTTTTGGGAAAACAATACCCAAGCTATAGAGGACACTGAATGCCAAGACGGGAGGGTACAAGAGACCACAGGAACTAGATTAGACTGAGCCAACAAGCCTCCAGGAGACACCGTTGCCCAGCCGTTGGTCTCCAAACACACCCCTTACTAGAGGAAGGGATCAAGCTACCGTATTCTTCCACAAAGAAGAAAAGACACTGAGGAAAACATCCATAAAGAACTCCAGAAAAAAAACTAAAGGGCACAACAAGTCCCAAATAAAAACACAAAAGCAAAAACCTGAGAACCGGGCCAAACTAACAGAGACCCAACTAGTCTCATAGATTCAGAAACCGAACCTTGTGCAGTAAGCTCAGATAGGTGAACACCTTACGTACAACACCTGAAGACAACATACTGCAGTCATCCAGAGATTACTCTGAAACTTGAATACTTGTAGGGCAAGTAAAGAGCAGCTGAAGATAGGTTCCAAACCACTAACCTTCAGTCTGCTAATCATCCACTAAAAAGTGCACAATGTCGCAGGCTATCCAAGAGCCGCCAGTGCTTCTCACAAATCTTGAACTTGCAGAATAAGCAGAACCCTCAAAAAGACTTACCAAACCTCGATGACCCGAGGACAAATTAGCAAAGCAACAGATCTCAGATCCTGCTCAAACACCGGACCAGCCCAAGCGACAGGCATGTCTGACAGACAGGGGGAATAGAAAGACCCCACCACAAGTCCCCAGGGAATGGAAGAATGGGGGGGGGGGAAACTCACCCACCCCAACAGAGCTCGGGTGTTAACCCAATCTGCTCCTTCAAAATAAAGGTACTCCCAAGGAGAACCACCAAAGACTTGGTACAAAGAAAAGTGCAAATAGAACCTTAGGAAGGCCTGGAACAACTCTTAGACCGTGTCTACATGGAGATTTCAATTTCCAAACAGTTGGAACAGAGCAAACCACAGAGCAGCAGACTGCTGCCCCTTACAGAAATAAAGCCACTTGTTCCAACCTCCTGTACATAGGGCAGGACAACCACCCTCCAGAGAGAGGAAACCCCACTTCATAAGGAAGACAAACTACCCCCTCAAAGTGGAGGGCACAGAAAAGGAAACAGTGCACATGCCCACAAGACATGAAAAGCCATAGTTTGATCCAACAGAGGAAAAAACTCCCCATGAAAAGGAGCACACTCCGTCTGAAGGACAAGTCAGGCCTTAAAGTTTATAACCAGTACCCAAAGGTGGATTAGAACCCTGGCCTTCCTGCTTGCAAGCCCAATGAGCTAGCCACTATGTTAACATAAGCTCCCTGAAAAAACTGGGTCGTCCCGAACCAGTCCGCAGGATCATAAGTCTCCAGGCATCCAAAAAGGACAAGAACCCTGGAACCAGAATCGTCTTAAAATGAACGACACCCCCAGGGAACACAAGATACCCCGTCTGAAGAAATCAGACCTCACAGGGGATGATAACCAGGCTAACCCGGAGAACGGGAACAGGACTCACTCGTAAATCCCAGCCCAAAGGGAAGAAAACACCCCTAGGAGGAAGACAACTCCCCCCAACAAGGTGCTAGGCCGCAACAATGTCACGCAAGTACTCTAGAGCCCAAAAGGCACTAAGGACAATGCACCCGAAGTCCAGTACTAAGGGAAATGATAACGAGAGCAGAGTGACCCGAACAAGAGAGTAAAAAGAAGGCTAGTCTCCATAATCTTCTCAGATTACCTTTCCAGAGGACCGCTCTGATAGAAAAATCCCCTAAGCAAAAGCTTGGAAAAAGGAGAAAACACAGCATATCGTCCCTGATATTAAGAAGACTAACTCCCGGAAGTAGAAAAAAGCCGCATGGCCATCAACTTCCTAAATTAAATGGCCACAGACCTGAAGGAAGAGATCCTCAAAAGGAACAAGTCCTAAAAGGATAATCCCAAAGAGCCCTTGAAAAGGCAAGACCACCAGGAATCGGCGGCATAAAGGACCTAAATCCTCCAACCTACCACGAGAAGGAAACGCTCTAAATCCCGAAAAAAAATAAAAGAAATCGGAATCAACCGAGTACGTTGCAGCAAATCTCAACGGAGTCCCAGTCGACCACATTGAAAAGGCTAATGGGGACTGAACCCAATCCCCCATGCAAACCACAGACCATCAAGTCCTCTCAGAATGCAAGCTGAAACTTGTAAAATAACACAAATAATAACGTGAAGCACTCTGCGCCCTAACCGGACCAGCCAGGCAGAACAGGTGCCACGTGTCTGGGTACAAATCCTTCTGTATTTGAGGCCTATTTCAGACAGGACCAGCCTGAAACCAAGGGCACCCAGCACTGCGCTCCCCTGTTTTGTCATTTTTATTCAGATTAAAATAAAGAAAGGGCAATCCGTAGATTATTGCATGGAAAGAAAACGGACACACCCGCAGGACCAGCCCAACAGGAATCCTAGTCTTCCAAGCTCAGAACTGGAAAATGATACTCAAATAACAAAGACTATAAGAAGATTACGTAATCCCCTTATGTCTAATCATGCAAGCCATTCGAAGAGAAAAACTAAGAAGTCCCAGAACCATGAAGAGTGGGATCCTCCAGTAACGCCAGAACGTGCCTCAAAAGAACACGAAGGCGCGCCGGTCTATAACAAAAAGGCACAGCATACCCTCACCAGAGCAGAAGACAAACCGACCCCGAAAGTTGACAGTCGTTCCTCCCAGATAGCTAAGCAGGGCATCCAATGCCTGAAGAGCCCCGGTCAACGGAACATGTACAATATCGTAAGCACACTTCTGGTAGCTGCAGATGCGCTAACGCCATAATAATGGACATGCGAAAACATACTATAACCTCTGGTGGGGGAACAAGCCACCTTCCAGAGAAGGATAAGCAAAATCTGGGTTACCTGCATGTGTAGTAAGAGTTGGTGGTAGGGAAATCGTCACTCGCGGAATGGGACCCCCCAGAGATGGATGGCTCAGCGGCTCCTGGATTCCCCGATCCAGAGGAATTGAGCACTCTAAAACGGCATTCTGAACATAACCGAAGGGCATGTATCATCCGGGCCAATTCGTATTCCTCGCGAGAAATAGACTGAGTCAGACGTTCGTCTCCACATTATCAGAACCCTCCATAACTGGGATATAGAATACAAAAAAATGGACCAAATAAAGTAAACGGCACCTGACACCCACAATGGCTGGGGCACTCACCACCTCCTAGGACCCAGACACCAGCGGACCAGAAATTTTTCCGTAGTCACACGGTCAGGAATGCGGAAATGGAGTCAAAACGTGACCACGCCCGGTCACCAGCTGCACCGTGCGGCCCAGAAAAGGCGCACTCAACCGTAAAGGCCGCGTCACATCCAAAGGCTGTTATGTTCCTAGCCAAGAGCCTAAGTAACACCACACATAAGCAGGTCAAATCACAAACTTGATTTAAAAAAATCCTGTTCAATAATCCCCACAGGAGATATTAACCCTTGATTCCAAGATACAAAAAGGAGCCTCACTGAGACCCTGAGTTATAGTTAGTCCTGCAAGGTGGTAGCCTCTCGGGAAAACATTTGTAATACAAGGCAATCATAATGAAAGAAAATGAAACAATCTTACTGGAATCTACGCCGTGGAACAGGAACACGGCCCTTCAAGTGTGACAGATAGTAGCTTTGCCTCTGCCATGGACTTGAGAGCAGAAAGCAGGCAGCAAAAACTTGTCAACACTGATTGCTTGTGGAGCTGTTAATATGAGTCGGGATAGTTTCGCAGAAAGACTCTCCCTGCATCTCCGAAGTCTAACTTTCATCCATGCTCTCACTGAGAGGCTGACAGGACTACTTAAAACTCCAGTCCCATGCTGAAGAGTACTACCCTCCATAAGAGACTATTGAAAAACTTCTGACACTGTTCTGCCAACCTCCTGGGACGAAAGGCAAAGAATCTCCTAATGCCAGAGTGTTTGATCCACAAACCAAAATAAAGAAACCATCTATAAACTTAGACGAAGATAGTAAAGTGGTAGTGGAACAAAATATGGATCCCAGAGAAATCTTTGATAAATTTAAAAAACTTAGCAAAAAAACAACTAATCAATTGGCATGACATCGTCAATTTAGAAAGGTACATCAAATATAAAGGAATACCTAAAGGTCTAAAACTTTATAAATCATCAATCTTTGAACAGGAAGATATAGAATATCTCACAGAGTGGGACACAGCATTAGAAGAAGCCTCATACTCTAATGAATATAGCAATTTGATATAGGAATTATAAAGTAGAAAACATTTCCTCAGAAATTAAAGATCTAAAAAAAGACATTGGAAAACCCACAAAGGGGATGCCACATTCAAAGAATTAGATGAAAGAAACAAAGAAAGAATTAAAAAAATTGAACTCACTGTAGAAACCAAAAAAAGAAAACATTTCTAAGGGATTACCTGGAAATGCAGGAAATCGCTAATGAAAACAAAAAATTATATGGAAATGGATAAAGAAATAGCAGAGTATTCTGGAATTTTGACTTCCTCACATACTTCTATTAACACTATATTTAACTACCCTAACACTAGAAAGGAAAGTGGAAACTTCACTAGCAACTCTAACCCGAAAAAAACACTGGCATTAGGAATTAGGAGATATAATCCTCTCACAAACAGAGTACTACACAACATCATAGAAGAACTTTTAGTCGAAGTTCAGAGAAATCACAGGGAACTAATAGAAATATCAAAAACACCTACTCTCATAACAACAATAAGAAAGGAGGAATACAAAATTATCCACAAAAACAAGTTTCCTGGGACAAAAGCAAGAATTGGTCCAAAAACACACAACTGTCCCTAAAGAATTTAGACAAAATTTGAAAACATACGAAGGGAATCATTATGTAGGAAATAACTACAACACCTCATATTATAATAAAAATGAAGACTATGGCCATAGTTCCCATAGATACAATCAGAAATACGATAGGAATCAGGCATTTCAACAGTCTTCACATAAACCAAAATCAATGACTAACATTAAGAATGGACCACCAAAAGAAAATACACAATTTTTTAGAGAAAGGTTGGGCAGGAAACCCCTTTCCAACAAATACTCCAAACTTTACAGAGACAGTATCATACATAAATACAGAAAGGGAAGATTACAACATAAACTTAAGACCACAGTGGTCCATGGGAAACCCAAAAAAGAGAAAGGGACTAGAAGAGGAAGAAGATTGGTGGGAAATAGAAGACAGAGAGGAACCAAGAACCTCAAAGAGGGGCAAACAGGAGAACCGCTATTAAAAATATTTAAATTTATCTTACACCTCCTTCACGGATATGGAATTAAGAGTCCTTTCCAAAGGCCTTAACTTCGCCCCACCAAAGGACCTAATCCCTTCAACCTCTTTATAGATTTTAACAAATTTATCAGAAAGTTAACTCTTTGTAGACATTTTGAAAAGCTTAACACAAAGGATAATCTTGAATTCCTAAAAAATATTTCAGATACTGACTTAGAGCTACTCAACACAGTGGAGGAACTATAAACAGAAAGTTAAAATCCTACCCAGAACAAATCAATATACGTCACCAAACACTAATTTAAAACCATCGTCAATTTTCTTCCCTACTCAGTCCAAAGGGAATGCAATTCCTACATTTAGTGAACTAGTACAAAAAGAACTACAAACTATGTGAGAATTACACCATTAAAAAAGATAACCTAAGAAAGATCGAAAAAACGGCCCTTAATTCGATTAAAGAAATTCATAATATTATCCTTCGGGAGGCAGACAAAGGAGGGGGGGTTTAGTTCTACAAAACAAAAAACAAAACTGACTACCTTCTAGAGGCCAATAGATTATTGAATGACCCAAAAACGTATAAAAAAAACAGAATTTATGCTTACCTGATAAATTACTTTCTCCAACGGTGTGTCCGGTCCACGGCGTCATCCATAACTTGTGGGAATATCTCTTCCCCAACAGGAAATGGCAAAGAGTACAGCAAAAGATGTCCATATAGTCCCTCCTAGGCTCCGCCCACCCCAGTCATTCGACCGACTGACAGGAGAAAAAACATAATTTATGCTTACCTGATAAATTTATTTCTCTTGTAGTGTGTTCAGTCCACGGGTCATCCATTACTTATGGGATATATTCTCCTTCCCAACAGGAAGTTGCAAGAGGATCACCCAAGCAGAGCTGCTATATAGCTCCTCCTCTCACATGTCATATCCAGTCATTCGACCGAAACAAGACGAGAAAGGAGAAACTATAAGGTGCAGTGGTGACTGGAGTTATAATTTTAAAATTTAGAACCTGCCTGAAAAAGACAGGGCGGGCCGTGGACTGAACACACTACAAGAGAAATAAATTTATCAGGTAAGCATAAATTATGTTTTCTCTTGTTAAGTGTGTTCAGTCCACGGGTCATCCATTACTTATGGGATACCAATACCAAAGCTAAGTACACGGATGATGGGAGGGACAAGGCAGGAACATTAAACAGAAGGAACCACTGCCTGTAGAACCTTTCTCCCAAAACCAGCCTCTGAAGAAGCGAAAGTGTCAAATTTGTAAAATTTGGAAAAAGTATGAAGTGAAGACCAAGTTGCAGCCTTGCAAATCTGTTCAACAGAGGCCTCATTCTTAAAGGCCCAGGTGGAAGCCACAGCTCTGGTGGAATGAGCTGTAATTCTTTCAGGAGGCTGCTGTCCAGCAGTCTCATAGGCTAAACGTATTATGCTACGAAGCCAAAAAGAGAGAGAGGTAGCCGAAGCCTTTTGACCTCCCCTCTGTCCAGAGTAAACGACAAACAGAGAAGAAGTTTGTCTAAAATCTTTAGTTGCCTGTAAGTAGAACTTCAGAGCACGGACCACGTCTAGATTATGAAAAAGACGTTCCTTCTTTGAAGAAGGATTAGGACATAATGATGGAACAACAATCTCTTGATTGATATTCCTGTTAGAAACAACCTTAGGTAAAAACCCAGGTTTAGTATGCAGAACTACCTTGTCTGAATGAAAGATCAGATAAGGAGAATCACAATGTAAGGCAGATAACTCAGAGACTCTTCGAGCCGAGGAAATAGCCATCAAAAACAAAACTTTCCAAGATAAAAGCTTAATATCAATGGAATGAAGGGGTTCAAACGGAACACCCTGAACAACTTTAAGAACCAAGTTTAAGCTCCACGGAGGAGCAACAGCTTTAAACACAGGCTTAATTCTAGCCAAAGCCTGACAAAAGGCCTGGACGTCTGGATGCTCTGCCATACGTTTGTGTAAAAGAATAGACAGAGCTGAAATCTGTCCCTTTAGCGAACTAACGGATAAACCCTTTTCTAAACCCTCTTGTAGAAAAGCCAATATCCTAGGAATCCTAACCTTACTCCATGAGTAACTCTTGGATTCGCACCAATATAAATATTTACGCCATATCTTATGGTAAATTTTTCTTGTCACAGGTTTCCGAGCCTGTATTAATGTATCAATAACCGAATCCGAAAACCCACGCTTTGATAGAATCAAGCGTTCAATTTCCAGGCAGTCAGCCTCAGAGAAATTAGGTTTGGATGGTTGAAAGGACCCTGAATTAGAAGGTCCTGCCTCAGAGGAAGAGACCATGGTGGACAGGATGACATGTCCATTAGGTCTGCATACCAGGTCCTGCGTGGCCATGCAGGCGCTATCAGAAATACTGATGCCCTCTCCTGTTTGATCCTGGCAATCAGCCGAGGTAGCAACGGGAATGGTGGAAACACATAAGCTATGTTGAAAACCCAAGGGGCTGCTAATGCATCTACCAGCACCGCTCCCGGGTCCCTGGACCTGGATCCGTAACAAGGAAGCTTCGCATTCTGGCGAGATGCCATGAGATCCAGATCCGGTTTGCCCCAACGACGAATCAGTTGAGCAAATACCTCCGGGTGAAGTTCCCACTCTCCCGGATGAAAAGTCTGGCGACTTAGGAAATCCGCATTCCAGTTCTCTACGCCTGGGATAAGAATCGCTGACAGGTGGCAAGAGTGAGACTCTGCCCAGCGAATTATCTTCGAGACTTCCAACATCGCTAGGGAACTCCTGGTTCCCCCTTGATGATTGATGTAAGCCACAGTCGTGATATTGTCCGACTGAAATCTGATGAACCTCAGCTTTGCTAACTGAGGCCAAGCTAGAAGAGCATTGAATATTGCTCTTAATTCTAGAATGTTTATTGGGAGGAGTTTCTCCTCCTGAGTCCACGATCCCTGAGCCTTCAGGGAATTCCAGACTGCTCCCCAGCCTAGAAGGCTGGCATCCGTTGTTACAATCGTCCAATCTGGCCTGCGAAAGGTCATTCCTTTGGACAGATGAACCGGTGACAACCACCAAAGAAGCGAATCTCTGGTCTCCTGGTCCAGATTTAGCAAAGGGGACAGATCTGAGTAATCCCCGTTCCATTGACTGAGCATGCATAGTTGCAGCGGTCTGAGATGCAGGCGCGCAAATGGCACTATGTCCATTGCCGCTACCATTAAGCAGATTACCTCCATGCACTGAGCTACTGATGGGCTTGGAACGGAATGAAGGACACGGCAAGCATTGAGAATCTTTGATAACCTGGACTCCGTCAGGTAAATCTTCATCTCTACAGAATCTATAAGAGTCCCTAGAAAAGGAACCCTTGTGAGTGGTAACAGAGAACTCTTTTCCACGTTCACTTTCCACCCATGCGACCTCAGAAATGCTAGAACTATCTCTGTATGAGACTTTGCATTCTGAAAACTTGACGCTTGTATCAGAATGTCGTCTAGGTACGGAGCCACCGCTATGCCTCGTGGTCTTAGTACCGCCAGAAGTAAGCGCAGAACCTTCGTAAAAATTCTCGGGGCCGTGGCTAACCCGAAGGGAAGAGCCACAAACTGGTAATGCCTGTCTAGAAAAGGCAAACCTCAGGTACCGATAATGATCTTTGTGAATCGGTATATGAAGGTAAGCATCCTTTAAGTCCACCGTGGTCATATTTTGACCCTCTTGGATCATGGGTAGGATGGTTCGAATGGTTTCCATCTTGAACGATGGTACCCTTAGGAATCTTTAGGTCCAAGATTGGTCTGAAGGTTCCCTCTTTTTTGGGAACCACAAATAGATTTGAGTAAAATCCTTGTCCCTGTTCCGATCGCGGAACTGAGTGGATCACCCCCATGATTAAGAGGTCTTGTACACATTGTAGAAATGCCTCTCTCTTTACTAGGTTTGTCGATAACCTCGAAAGATGGAACCTCCCTTGTGGAGGAGAGGTTTTGAAATCCAGAAGGTATCCCTGAGATATAATCTTTAACGTCCAGGGATCCTGCACATCTCTTGCCCAAGCCTGGGCAAAGAGAGAAAGTCTGCCCCCCACTAAATCCGTCTCCGGATAGGGGGCCCTGACTTCATGCTGTCTTAGGGGCGGGAGTAGGCTTTCTGGCCTGCTTGCCCTTGTTCCATGACTGGTTGCCTTTCCAACCCTATCTGTAACGAGCAGTAGTTCCTTCCTGTTTTGGAGTGGAGGAAGTCGATGCTGCCCCTGCCTTGAAGTTACGAAAGGCACGAAAATTAGACTGTTTGGCCTTTGGTTTGGCCCTGTCCTGAGGAAGGGCGTGGCCCTTACCTCCCGTAATGTCAGCAATAATTTCCTTCAAGCCGGGCCCGAATAAGGTCTGCCCTTTGAAAGGAATGTTAAGTAGCTTAGACTTGGAAGTTACATCCGCTGACCAGGATTTAAGCCAGAGCGCTCTGCGCGCCTGTATGGCGAATCCGGAATTTTTAGCCGTAAGGTTGGTTAGATGTACTACGGCATCTGAAACAAACGCATTAGCTTGCTTAAGGGTTCTAACTTTGCTCAAGGCCTCATCCAACGGCTCTGTGCGAATCGCCTCTTCCAGAGACTCAAACCAGAATGCCGCTGCAGCCGTGACAGGCGCAATGCATGCAAGAGGCTGCAATATAAAACCCTGTTGAACAAACATTTTCTTAAGATAACCCTCTAATTTTTTATCCATTGGATCTGAGAAAGCACAGCTATCCTCCACCGGGATAGTGGTACGCTTGGCTAACGTAGAAACTGCTCCCTCCACCTTAGGGACCGTCTGCCATAAGTCTCGTGTGGTGGCGTCTATAGGGAACATTTTTCTAAATATCGGGGGAGGGGAAAAAGGCACACCGGGTCTATCCCACTCCTTACTTATAATTTCTGTAAGTCTTTTTGGTATAGGAAAAAACGTCAGTACACACCGGTACCGCATAGTATCTATCCAACCTACACAATTTCTCTGGAATTGCCATGTGTCGCAATCATTCAGAGCCGCTAATACCTCCCCTAGTAACACACGGAGATTCTCAAGCTTAAATTTAAAATTTGAAATTTCTGAATCCGGTCTCCCCGGATCAGAACCGTCACCGACAGAATGAAGCTCACCATCCTCATGTTCTGCAAATTGTGACGCAGTATCAGACATGGCTCTCGTGTCATCAGCGCGCTCTGTCCTTAACCCAGAGCTATCGCGTTTGCCCCTTAATTCGGGCATATTATATCATACTTCTTTCATAACATTAGCCATATCATGTAAAGTGATTTGTAAGGGCCTAGATGTACTAGGTGTCTCAATCCTACGCATCTCCCGAGTGGGAGACGCAGGTACTGACACGTGAGGAGAGTTAGGCGGCATAACTTCCCCCTCGTTGTCTGGTGATAGCTTCTTTATCGGTACAGATTGACTTTTATTCAAAGCAATATCAATACAATTGGTACACATCGTTCTATTGGGCTCCACATTGGCTTTTGAACATGATGAACAAACAGTTTCCTCTGAATCAGATATGTTTAAAAACAGAATTTATGTTTACCTGATAAATTACTTTCTCCAACGGTGTGTCCGGTCCACGGCGTCATCCTTACTTGTGGGATATTCTCTTCCCCAACAGGAAATGGCAAAGAGCCCAGCAAAGCTGGTCACATGATCCCTCCTAGGCTCCGCCTTCCCCAGTCATTCGACCGACGTAAAGGAGGAATATTTGCATAGGAGAAACCATACGATACCGTGGTGACTGTAGTTAAAGAAAATAAATTATCAGACCTGATTAAAAAACCAGGGCGGGCCGTGGACCGGACACACCGTTGGAGAAAGTAATTTATCAGGTAAACATAAATTCTGTTTTCTCCAACATTGGTGTGTCCGGTCCACGGCGTCATCCTTACTTGTGGGAACCAATACCAAAGCTTTAGGACACGGATGAAGGGAGGGAGCAAATCAGGTCACCTAGATGGAAGGCACCACGGCTTGCAAAACCTTTCTCCCAAAAATAGCCTCAGAAGAAGCAAAAGTATCAAACTTGTAAAATTTAGTAAAAGTGTGCAGTGAAGACCAAGTCGCTGCCTTACATATCTGATCAACAGAAGCCTCGTTCTTGAAGGCCCATGTGGAAGCCACAGCCCTAGTGGAATGAGCTGTGATTCTGTCAGGAGGCTGCCGTCCGGCAGTCTCGTAAGCCAATCTGATGATGCTTTTAATCCAAAAAGAGAGAGAGGTAGAAGTTGCTTTTTGACCTCTCCTTTTACCAGAATAAACAACAAACAAGGAAGATGTTTGTCTAAAATCCTTTGTAGCATCTAAATAGAATTTTAGAGCACGAACAACATCCAAATTGTGCAACAAACGTTCCTTCTTTGAAACTGGATTCGGACACAAAGAAGGCACGACTATCTCCTGGTTAATGTTTTTGTTAGAAACAACTTTCGGAAGAAAACCAGGTTTAGTACGTAAAACCACCTTATCTGCATGGAACACCAGATAAGGAGGAGAACACTGCAGAGCAGATAATTCTGAAACTCTTCTAGCAGAAGAAATTGCAACCAAAAACAAAACTTTCCAAGATAATAACTTAATATCAACGGAATGTAAGGGTTCAAACGGAACCCCCTGAAGAACTGAAAGAACTAAATTGAGACTCCAAGGAGGAGTCAAAGGTTTGTAAACAGGCTTGATTCTAACCAGAGCCTGAACAAAGGCTTGAACATCTGGCACAGCTGCCAGCTTTTTGTGAAGTAACACAGACAAGGCAGAAATCTGTCCCTTCAAGGAACTTGCAGATAATCCTTTCTCCAAACCTTCTTGAAGAAAGGATAGAATCTTAGGAATTTTTACCTTGTCCCAAGGGAATCCTTTAGATTCACACCAACAGATATATTTTTTCCATATTTTGTGGTAAATTTTTCTAGTTACATGCTTTCTGGCCTGAACAAGAATATCAATGACAGAATCTGAGAATCCTCGCTTTGATAAGATCAAGCGTTCAATCTCCAAGCAGTCAGTTGGAGTGAGACCAGATTCGGATGTTCGAACGGACCTTGAACAAGAAGGTCTCGTCTCAAAGGTAGCTTCCATGGTGGAGCCGATGACATATTCACCAGGTCTGCATACCAAGTCCTGCGTGGCCACGCAGGAGCTATCAAGATCACCGATGCCCTCTCCTGATTGATCCTGGCTACCAGCCTGGGGATGAGAGGAAACGGCGGGAATACATAAGCTAGTTTGAAGGTCCAAGGTGCTACTAGTGCATCTACTAGAGTCGCCTTGGGATCCCTGGATCTGGACCCGTAGCAAGGAACCTTGAAGTTCTGACGAGAGGCCATCAGATCCATGTCTGGAATGCCCCACAGATGAGTAATTTGGGCAAAGATTTCCGGATGGAGTTCCCACTCCCCCGGATGAAATGTCTGACGACTCAGAAAATCCGCTTCCCAATTTTCCACTCCTGGGATGTGGATTGCAGACAAGTGGCAGGAGTGAGTCTCCGCCCATTGAATGATTTTGGTCACTTCTTCCATCGCCAGGGAACTCCTTGTTCCCCCCTGATGGTTGATGTACGCAACAGTTGTCATGTTGTCTGATTGAAACCGTATGAACTTGGCCTTTGCTAGCTGAGGCCAAGCCTTGAGAGCATTGAATATCGCTCTCAGTTCCAGAATATTTATCGGTAGAAGAGATTCTTCCCGAGACCAAAGACCCTGAGCTTTCAGGGGTCCCCAGACCGCGCCCCAGCCCACCAGACTGGCGTCGGTCGTGACAATGACCCACTCTGGTCTGCGGAAGCTCATCCCCTGTGACAGGTTGTCCAGGGACAGCCACCAACGGAGTGAATCTCTGGTCCTCTGATTTACTTGTATCGTCGGAGACAAGTCTGTATAGTCCCCATTCCACTGACTGAGCATGCACAGTTGTAATGGTCTTAAATGAATGTGCGCAAAAGGAACTATGTCCATTGCCGCTACCATCAAACCTATTACTTCCATGCACTGCGCTATGGAAGGAAGAGGAACAGAATGAAGTATTTGACAAGAGTTCAGAAGTTTTGTTTTTCTGGCCTCTGTCAGAAAAATCCTCATTTCTAAGGAGTCTATTATTGTTCCCAAGAAGGGAACCCTTGTTGACGGAGATAGAGAACTCTTTTCTACGTTCACTTTCCATCCGTGAGATCTGAGAAAGGCCAGGACAATGTCCGTGTGAGCCTTTGCTTGAGGAAGGGGCGACGCTTGAATCAGAATGTCGTCCAAGTAAGGTACTACTGCAATGCCCCTTGGTCTTAGCACCGCTAGAAGGGACCCTAGTACCTTTGTGAAAATCCTTGGAGCAGTGGCTAATCCGAACGGAAGTGCCACAAACTGGTAATGCTTGTCCAGGAATGCGAACCTTAGGAACCGATGATGTTCCTTGTGGATAGGAATATGTAGATACGCATCCTTTAAATCCACCGTGGTCATGAATTGACCTTCCTGGATGGAAGGAAGAATTGTTCGAATGGTTTCCATTTTGAACGATGGAACCTTGAGAAACTTGTTTAGGATCTTGAGATCTAAGATTGGTCTGAACGTTCCCTCTTTTTTGGGAACTACGAACAGATTGGAGTAGAACCCCATCCCTTGTTCTCCTAATGGAACAGGATGAATCACTCCCATTTTTAACAGGTCTTCTACACAATGCAAGAATGCCTGTTTTTTTATGTGGTCTGAAGACAATTGAGACCTGTGGAACCTCCCCCTTGGGGGAAGCCCCTTGAATTCCAGAAGATAACCTTGGGAGACTATTTCTAGCGCCCAAGGATCCAGAACATCTCTTGCCCAAGCCTGAGCGAAGAGAGAGAGTCTGCCCCCCACCAGATCCGGTCCCGGATCGGGGGCCAACATCTCATGCTGTCTTGGTAGCAGTGGCAGGTTTCTTGGCCTGCTTTCCTTTGTTCCAGCCTTGCATTGGTCTCCAGGCTGGTTTGGCTTGAGAAGTATTACCCTCCTGCTTAGAGGACGTAGCACTTGGGGCTGGTCCGTTTCTGCGAAAGGGACGAAAATTAGGTTTATTTTTGGCCTTGAAAGACCTATCCTGAGGAAGGGCGTGGCCCTTGCCCCCAGTGATATCAGAGATAATCTCTTTCAAATCAGGGCCAAACAGCGTTTTCCCCTTGAAAGGAATGTTAAGCAATTTGTTCTTGGAAGACGCATCCGCTGACCAAGATTTTAACCAAAGCGTTCTGCGCGCCACAATAGCAAACCCAGAATTTTTCGCCGCTAACCTAGCCAATTGCAAAGTGGCGTCTAGGGTGAAAGAATTAGCCAATTTGAGAGCACGAATTCTGTCCATAATCTCCTCATAAGAAGAATTATTATTGATCGCCTTTTCTAGCTCATCGAACCAGAAACACGCGGCTGTAGTGACAGGGACAATGCATGAAATTGGTTGTAGAAGGTAACCTTGCTGAACAAACATCTTTTTAAGCAAACCTTCTAATTTTTTATCCATAGGATCTTTGAAAGCACAACTATCTTCTATGGGTATAGTGGTGCGTTTGTTTAAAGTAGAAACCGCCCCCTCGACCTTGGGGACTGTCTGCCATAAGTCCTTTCTGGGGTCGACCATAGGAAACAATTTTTTAAATATGGGGGGAGGGACGAAAGGTATACCGGGCCTTTCCCATTCTTTATTTACAATGTCCGCCACCCGCTTGGGTATAGGAAAAGCTTCGGGGGGCCCCGGGACCTCTAGGAATTTGTCCATTTTACATAGTTTCTCTGGAATGACCAAATTCTCACAATCATCCAGAGTGGATAACACCTCCTTAAGCAGAGCGCGGAGATGTTCCAACTTAAATTTAAATGTAATCACATCAGGTTCAGCTTGTTGAGAAATTTTCCCTGAATCTGAAATTTCTCCCTCAGACAAAACCTCCCTGGCCCCCTCAGACTGGTGTAGGGGCCCTTCAGAACCAATATCATCAGCGTCCTCATGCTCTTCAGTATTTCCTAAAACAGAGCAGTCGCGCTTTCGCTGATAAGTGGGCATTTTGGCTAAAATGTTTTTGATAGAATTATCCATTACAGCCGTTAATTGTTGCATAGTAAGGAGTATTGGCGCGCTAGATGTACTAGGGGCCTCCTGTGTGGGCAAGACTGGTGTAGACGAAGGAGGGGATGATGCAGTACCATGCTTACTCCCCTCACTTGAGGAATCATCTTGGGCATCATTTTCTCTAAATTTTGTGTCACATAAATCACATCTATTTAAATGAGAAGGAACCTTGGCTTCCCCACATTCAGAACACAGTCTATCTGGTAGTTCAGACATGTTAAACAGGCATAAACTTGATAACAAAGTACAAAAAACGTTTTAAAATAAAACCGTTACTGTCACTTTAAATTTTAAACTGAACACACTTTATTACTGCAATTGCGAAAAAGTATGAAGGAATTGTTCAAAATTCACCAAAATTTCACCACAGTGTCTTAAAGCCTTAAAAGTATTGCACACCAAATTTGGAAGCTTTAACCCTTAAAATAACGGAACCGGAGCCGTTTTTATCTTTAACCCCTTTACAGTCCCTGGTATCTGCTTTGCTGAGACCCAACCAAGCCCAAAGGGGAATACGATACCAAATGACGCCTTCAGAAAGTCTTTTCTATGTATCAGAGCTCCTCACACATGCATCTGCATGTCATGCTTCTCAAAAACAAGTGCGCAATACAGGCGCGAAAATGAGACTCTGCCTATGATTAGGGAAAGCCCCTAGAGAATAAGGTGTCCAATACAGTGCCTGCCGGTTATTTTACAAAATTCCCAAGATTAAAATAATTCCTCAAGGCTATGGAGTATAAAATATGTTTATATATAAAATCGATTTAGCCCAGAAAATGTCTACAGTCTTAAAAAGCCCTTGTGAAGCCCTTTTTTCCTGTCTGTAATAAAAATGGCTTACCGGATCCCATAGGGAAAATGACAGCTTCCAGCATTACATCGTCTTGTTAGAATGTGTCATACCTCAAGCAGCAAAAGTCTGCTCACTGTTCCCCCAACTGAAGTTAATTCCTCTCAACAGTCCTGTGTGGAAACAGCCATCGATTTTAGTAACGGTTGCTAAAATCATTTTCCTCTTACAAACAGAAATCTTCATCTCTTTTCTGTTTCAGAGTAAATAGTACATACCAGCACTATTTTAAAATAACAAACTCTTGATTGAATAATAAAAACTACAGTTAAACACTAAAAAACTCTAAGCCATCTCCGTGGAGATGTTGCCTGTACAACGGCAAAGAGAATGACTGGGGAAGGCGGAGCCTAGGAGGGATCATGTGACCAGCTTTGCTGGGCTCTTTGCCATTTCCTGTTGGGGAAGAGAATATCCCACAAGTAAGGATGACGCCGTGGACCGGACACACCTATGTTGGAGAAACAGACTTAGCAATGAAACTAACAAGCTTGGAAATCACTTTCAATAAGTTTACAAGCAATATAAAAAACGCTGCAGCGCTTCAAAAATACAGATATAATTAAACAATTCTTAACAAGAAGTGTATTATTAGCAGAGGATTGCACCCATTAGCAAAAGGATGATTAACCCCTCAATACCCAAAACGGATAAAACAGATATCAATTAAGATTTAACGCTTTTAATCACAGTCAGCACACTGTCACAGATCTGCTGTGACTGATTACCTCCCTCACAAATGAAATTTGCAGACCCCTGAGCTCTCTAGAGACGTCCTGGATCAAGGAGGAAGAAGCAGAAAGACTGTGCAATAATTTTAACTGCGCAACAAGGCGCTAAAACAAGGGCCCTCCCACTCCAATCACAACAGTGGGAGCCCTGATATAACGGTTTCCATGCAGAAAAATATGTTAGCCATGTGGAAAAAAATCATGCCCAAAGCGATTTATCACCAAGTACCTCACAAAAACGAATAACATGCCAGTAAACGTTTTATTAAAAAACAACATTTTTCAATGTCATGCAAAGCTATCACTAAGCCTGCTACCAGTCGCTACCACTGCAGAGAAGGCTTAAGTATTATTTCAGTGTTAACAGTATTTTCTCAGTCAAATTCTAGTCCCTAGAATATAACTTGACTGCGCATACATTTATCAGCCTGATACCAGTTGCTACTACTGCATTTAAGGCTGTACTTACATCATACGGTAACAGCAGTATTTTCTTAGTCAATTCCATTCCCAGAAAATAAAGTACTGCACATACCTCATTTGCGGAGGACCCCGCATGCTATTCCCAGTTTCTGAAGTTACCCCACTCCTCAGAATGTCGAGAACAGCCAGTGGATCTTAGTTACGCCTGCTAAGATCATAAAAAACGCAGGCAGTTTCTTCTTCCAAATACTGCCTGAGATAGAAAAACAGCACACTCCGGTGACATTTAAAATAACAAACTTTTGATTGAAGAATAGTTAAGTAAAAACTCCAGCTCCTCTCGCGACCTTCTTTGTTGAGGGTTGCAAGAGAATGGGTATGACATGTGAGGGGAGGAGCTATATAGCAGCTCTGCTTGGGTGATCCTCTTGCAACTTCCTGTTGGGAAGGAGAATTTATCCCATAAGTAATGGATGACCCGTGGACTGAACACACTTAACAAGAGAAACAGGAGAAACTATAGGGTGCCGTGGTGACTGTAGTTAAAGAAATAAATTCATCAAACCTGATTAAAAAACCAGGGCGGACCGATGACCGGACACACAGTTGGAGAAAGTAATTTATCAGGTAAGCATAAATTCTGTTTTCTCCAACATTGGTGTGTCCGGTCCACGGCGTCATCCATAACTTGTGGGAACCAATACCAAAGCTTTAGGACACGGATGAAGGGAGGGAGCCAATCAGGTTACCTAAACAGAAGGCACCACGGCTTGCAAAACCTTTCTCCCAAAAATAGCCTCCGAAGAAGCAAAAGTATCAAATTTGTAGAATTTGGCAAAAGTGTACAGGGAAGACCAAGTCGCTGCCTTACATATCTGATCAACAGAAGCCTCGTTCTTGAAGGCCCATGTGGAAGCCACAGCCCTAGTAGAGTGAGCTGTGATTTTTTCAGGAGGCTGCCGTCCGGCAGTCTCGTAAGCCAATCGGATGATGCTTTTAAGCCAAAAGGAAAGAGAGGTAGAAGTAGCCTTTTGACCTCTCCTTTTACCAGAATAGACGACAAACAGAGAAGATGTTTGTCTGAAATCTTTTGTAGCTTTTAAATAGAATTTTAAAGCACGGACTACATCCAAATTGTGCAACAAACGTTCCTTCTTTGAAACTGGATTCGGACACAAAGAAGGCACAACTATCTCCTGGATAATATTCTTGTTGGAAACAACTTTTGGAAGAAAACCAGGCTTAGTACGCAAAACAACCTTATCTGAATGGAACACCAGATAGGGCGGAGTACACTGCAGAGCAGATAACTCAGAAACTCTTCTAGAAGAAGAAATAGCAACTAAAAACAAAAACTTTCCAAGATAACAACTTAATATCTATGGAATGTAAAAGGTTCAAACGGAACCCCTTGGAGAACTGAAAGAACTAGATTTAGATTCCAGGGAGGAGTCAAGGGTCTGTAAACAGGCTTGATCCTAACCAAAGCCTGAACAAATGCTTGAACATCTGGCACAGCTGCCAGTCGTTTGCGTAACAAGACAGATAAAGCAGAAATCTGTCCCTTTAGAGAACTCGCTGATAATCCCTTATCCAAACCTTCTTGGAGAAAGGAAAGGATCTTAGGAATTTTGATCTTACTCCATGAGAATCCCTTGGATTCACACCAACAGATATATCTTTTCCATATTTTATGGTAAATTTTTCTAGTTACCGGTTTTCTGGCTTGTACCAGAGTATCTATCACAGAAGCCGAAAACCCACGCTTAGATAGAATCAAGCGTTCAATTTCCAAGCCGTCAGCTGGAGAGAGACTAGATTTGGATGTTCGAATGGACCCTGTACAAGAAGATCCTGTCTCAAAGGTAGCTTCCATGGTGGAGCCGATGACATATTCACCAGGTCTGCATACCAAGTCCTGCGTGGTCACGCAGGAGCTATCAAGATCACCGAGGCCCTCTCCTGCTTGATCCTGGCTACCAGCCTGGGAATGAGAGGAAACGGTGGAAACACATAAGCTAGGTTGAAGGTCCAAGGCGCTACTAATGCATCCACTAGAGTCGCCTTGGGATCCCTGGATCTGGAACCGTAGCAAGGAACCTTGAGGTTCTGACGAGACGCCATCAGATCCATGTCTGGAATGCCCCATAATTGAGTAAACTGGGCAAAGATCTCCGGGTGGAGTTCCCACTCCCCCGGATGGAATGTCTGACGACTCAGATAATCCGCCTCCCAGTTTTCCACTCCTGGGATGTGGATCGCAGATAGGTGGCAGGAGTGATCCTCCGCCCATTTTATGATTTTGGTCACTTCTCTCATCGCCAGGGAACTCCTTGTTCCCCCCTGATGATTGATGTAAGCAACAGTCGTCATGTTGTCTGATTGGAATCTTATGAATCTGGCCTTTGCTAGTTGAGGCCAAGCCCTGAGAGCATTGAATATCGCTCTCAGTTCCAGAATGTTTATCGGGAGAAGAGACTCTTCCCGAGACCATAGCCCCTGAGCTTTCAGGGAGTCCCAGACCGCGCCCCAGCCCACTAGACTGGCGTCGGTCGTGACGATGACCCACTCTGGTCTGCGGAAGCTCATTCCCTGGGACAGGTGGTCCAGGGTTAGCCACCGACGGAGTGAGTCTCTGGTCTTCTGATCTACTTGAATCACTGGAGACAAGTCTGAATAGTCCCCATTCCACTGTTTCAGCATGCACAGTTGTAATGGTCTTAGATGAATTCGCGCAAAAGGAACTATGTCCATTGCTGCAACCATCAACCCTACTACTTCCATGCACTGAGCTATGGAAGGACGTGGAACAGAATGAAGAACTTGACAAGCGTTTAGAAGTTTTGACTTTCTGACTTCTGTCAGGAAAATCTTCATTTCTAAAGAATCTATTATTGTTCCCAAGAAAGGAACTCTTGTCGACGGAGACAGGGAACTTCTTTCTATGTTCACTTTCCATCCGTGAGATCTGAGAAAGGCCAGAACGATGTCTGTGTGAGCCTTTGCCTTTGAAAGAGACGACACTTGTATTAGAATGTCGTCCAAGTAAGGTGCCACTGCAATGCCCCTTGGTCTTAGAACCGCTAGAAGGGACCCGAGTACCTTAGTGAAAATCCTTGGAGCAGTGGCTAACCCGAACGGGAGAGCCACAAACTGGTAATGTTTGCCAAGAAAGGCGAACCTTAGGAACTGATGATGATCTTTGTGGATAGGAATATGTAGATACGCATCCTTTAGATCCACGGTAGTCATAAATTGACCCTCCTGGATTGTAGGTAAAATCGTTCGAATGGTTTTCATTTTGAACGATGGCACTGAGAAATTTGTTTAGGATCTTTAAATCCAGAAATGGTCTGAAAGTTCCCTCTTTTTTGGGAACTACAAACAGATTTGAGTAAAACCCCATTCCATGTTCCCCGGTTGGAACTGGGTGTATCACTCCCATTTTTAACAGGTCTTCTACACAATGTAAGAATGCCTGTCTCTTTATTCGGTTTGAAGATAAGTGAGACATGTGGAACCTTCCCCTTGGGGGTAGTTCCTTGAATTCCAGAAGATAACCCTGAGAAACTATTTCTAGTGCCCAGGGATCCTGAACATCTCTTGCCCAAGCCTGAGCAAAGAGAGAGAGTCTGCCCCCTACTAGATCCGGTCCCGGATCGGGGGCTACTCCTTCATGCTGTTTTGTTAGCAGCAGCAGGCTTCTTGGCCTGCTTACCCTTGTTCCAACCTTGCATCGGTTTCCAAGCTGGTTTGGTTTGCGAAGTATTACTCTCTTGTTTAGAGGATGCAGAGTTGGAGGCCGGTCCGTTCCTGAAATTGCGAAAGGAACGAAAATTAGACTTATTCTTGGCTTTGAAAGGCCTATCTTGTGGGAGGGCGTGGCCCTTTCCCCCAGTGATGTCTGAGATAATCTCTTTCAATTCTGGCCCAAAGAGAGTTTTACCCTTGAAGGGGATATTAAGCAATTTTGTCTTGGAAGATACATCCGCTGACCAAGACTTTAGCCAAAGCGGTCTGCGCGCCACAATTGCAAACCCTGAATTTTTCGCCGCTAATCTAGCTAATTGCAAAGCGGCATCTAAAATAAAAGAATTAGCCAACTTGAGTGCGTGAATTCTGTCCATAACCTCCTCATACGGAGTCTCTCTACTGAGCGACTTTTCTAGTTCCTCGAACCAGAACCACGCTGCTGTAGTGACAGGAACAATGCACGAAATGGGTTGCAGGAGGTAACCTTGCTGTACAAAAATCTTTTTAAGCAAACCCTCCAATTTTTTATCCATAGGATCTTTGAAAGCACAATTATCCTTGATAGGAATAGTAGTGCGCTTGTTTAGTGTAGAAACTGCCCCCTCAACCTTAGGGACTGTCTGCCATAAGTCCTTTCGGGGGTCGACCATAGGAAATAATTTCTTAAATATAGGAGGGGGAACAAAAAGGTATGCCGGGCTTCTCCCACTCCTTATTCACTATGTCCGCCACCCGCTTGGGTATAGGAAAAGCGTCGGGGTGCACCGGAACCTCTAGGAACTTGTCCATCTTACACAATTTTTCTGGAATGACCAGGTTGTCACAATCATCCAGAGTAGATAACACCTCCTTAAGCAGTGCACGGAGATGCTCTAATTTAAATTTAAATGTCACAACATCAGGTTCTGCCTGTTGAGAAATTCTACCTGAATCTGAAATTTCCCCATCTGACAAAACCTCCCTCATGGCCCCTTCAGATTGGTGTGAGGGTATGACAGAGCAATTATCATCAGCGCCCTCCTGCTCTACAGTGTTTAAAACAGAGCAATCGCGCTTTCTCTGATATGCAGGCATTTTAGATAAAATATTTGCTATGGAGTTATCCATTACTGCCGTCAATTGTTGCATAGTAATAAGCATTGGCGCGCTAGAAGTACTAGGGGCCTCCTGCGTGGGCAAAACTGGCGTAGACACAGAAGGAGATGATGTAGAACTATGTCTACTCCCTTCATCTGATGAATCATCTTGGGCAACTTTACTATCTGTGGCAGTACTGTCCTTACTTTGTTTGGACGCTATGGCACAATTATCACACAATTTTGAAGGGGGAGACACATTGGCTTTCATACATATAGAACATAGCTTATCTGAAGGCACAGACATGTTAAACAGGCTTAAACTTGTCAATAAAGTACAAAAACCGTTTTAAAACAAAAACGTTACTGTCTCTTTAAATTTTAAACAGGGCACACTTTATTACTGAATATGTGAAAAACTATGAAGGAATTGTTCAAATTTTACCAAATTTTCACCACAGTGTCTTAAAGCATTCAAAGCATTGCACCCCAAATTTCAGACCTTTAACCCTTAAAATGAAGAAACCGGAGCCGGTTACAGTTTTAACCCCTCTACAGTCCCAGCTACAGCCTTTGCTGCGACTCTACCAAACCCAGGGGGGACATGAAGCCTTCTAGGAACCTTTTCAACTACTTTCAGATCCACACACATGCAGCTGCATGTCTTGCTCTCAAAAGTAACTGCGCAGTAATGGCGCGAAAATGAGGCTCAGCCTACTACAGGGAAGGCCCTTCCTGACTGGAAAGGTGTCTAAACCAGTGCCTGACGTTAAAAAACGTTCCCCAAAGTTTATTAGTGTGAATTTCAACATTAAGGTGTATAAAATGCCCAAATAAAGCAATCGATCTTGCCCATAAAAGTGTCTACCAGTTTTATAGCCCATATTAAGCCCTTTATTCTGTTTGAGACTAAGAAAATGGCTTACCGGTCCCCATGAGGAGAAATGACAGCCTTCCAGCATTACACAGTCTTGTTAGAAATATGGCTAGTCATACCTTAAGCAGAAAAGTCTGCTAACTGTTTCCCCCAACTGAAGTTACTTCATCTCAACAGTCCTATGTGGAAACAGCAAACGATTTTAGTTACTGCTGCTAAAATCATATTCCTCTCACAAACAGAACGCTTCATCTTTTTCTGTTTCAGAGTAAATAGTACATACCAGCACTATTTTAAAATAAACTCTTGATAGTAGAATAAAAAACTACAACTAAAACACCACATACTCTTAACCATCTCCGTGGAGATGTTGCCTGTGCAACGGCAAAAAGAATGACTGGGGTGGGCGGAGCCTAGGAGGGACTATATGGACAGCTTTTGCTGTACTCTTTGCCATTTCCTGTTGGGGAAGAGATATTCCCACAAGTTATGTTTGACGCCGTGGACCGGACACACTAATGTTGGAGAAATTACAAGGGGACCATACAAAAATATTTCAGAAACAATATAGTTCACTGATAGATACAGCGAACCACCTATACTTGTTAAATAAAAATGAATACAAATATCTTTTACATGAATTTCCCAAAATGGCCATATTTTACCATCTGCCCAAGATCCACAAAGATCAAGCCAATCCCCCAGGATACCCAATTGTCTCAGGGATAGATTCCCTAACTGCAATAATCTGAGTATGCAGACTATTTTTTAAAACCCTTAGTACCTAATCTTACATCTTACCTTAGGGATTCCACTGACACAATATGTAAAGTAAGTAAATTACAATGGAAGGACACTTACAGATCGATGACACTAGATGTTTCTTCACTTTATACAAGCATACCCCATGCATTAGGAATGACAGCTACGAAACATACACTAAGTAAAACTGAACTTTCTATAGAACATCAGGAATTCCTTTTGGATTGCATTAGATTTGTTTTAGAAAAAAAAAAAACTATTTTGAATTTGCAAATCAATTTTACATACAAATTAGCGGAACAGCTATGGGTACAACTACGGCGCCCAGTTACACAAATCTCTACATGGGGGTGTGTGAAGAAAGCTATATTTACCATAATAATCCATTTAAGGATGACATTATTTGGTGGGGCAGAAACATCGATGATAATATACTAATCTGGGAAGGAGATGATTCTGCCACCACCAAATTCTTACACTACATCAATGACAACACTTTTAATCTTCAGTTTACATCATAGATCTCCAAAGAAAGTATTGAATTCCTAGATTTAGTATTATTTAATGAAGACACTCAAATATACACCAAGTTATACCGTAAGACAACAGACTGTAACTGATACTTGAGAGCCGACAGTGGTCACTATAAACCATGGATACACAACATACCATATGGGCAATTCCAACTATTAAAACGGAATTGCACAAAAGATAACTACAACAAGGAAGCCCAAATATTAAAACAACAAACAGACAAAAAGAACAATAACATAGGGATGATAACTACTTACGAGGCTGCCCCAGAAATCAAAAAGATTCGGAAAAAATATTGGCCTATTTTAGAACAAGACAAGTTTCTAAAAAACAGTATAGGCCCTGCTCCAAAAATCACATTTAGAAAAAATACATGTCAAACAAATTCTAGCACCAAGCAGATTAAATGAACCCATTTCTAAATCCAATTGGCTAACCTCAACCACCAACAGTGTTTTCAAATGTAACAGGGCCAACTGTAAGGGATGCGAGCATGCTTATGATATAAAAAAACCTACGAAAATAATTCAAAGACTTTTCCTCATAAAAATTGTACAATTAATCTAACTAATTGCAAAAGTACTTTTGTTGTGTATTTATTAGAAAGCTCCTGCAATTTGCAGTACATTGGGCGTACAAAACGCCCATACAAAAAGAGACTGTTGGAACATCTAAAAAATATAGAAGCCGGGTACAAAGGACATAGTATCTCGAGGCACTTCAAGAAAATACACAACCAAAACCCAAAATTTATCAAAGGTACAATCTTAGAACAAGTACAAGTCCCATTTAGAGGGGGTGATATTTCCAAAGGTTAAGACAACGAGAAACCTACTGGATACACTATATGGGAACCATGAACCCGACAGGGCTGAATGAGGACATTGATTTAGCAGCTTTTCTATAAATTATGGTTTATACACATATTTCAACATACTAAACTCAAAATATGATGCAAATAATTTTTATTACTGACCTTTATTAAGCAGTCAGCAATACAATATAGGGACCAGACTCTTATAAGTAGTAGGCCCTTTTGTTTGAGTGACCATTGAATGAAAAGTACAGCCAGTTACAGTAACTGACAGAACCTTTTTTATTTACCCTTCTTAGGATTCACAATAATAATGTACATCCCTGAGAGGTCACAATGCTCTTCTAATGAACCAATTTGCTAACTATTTTCTGACAAGAACTACATACACACAATTTTTTAAAACGAGTGTGCATGAACACGTATTATACCGCTAAGTATATCAAAGCGCAAAAACTAAATCACATTAGAATCCTCTTATGATTTCACAAAGCAGGACAAATGTTCTATGTATACAAACAGTTAGGGCACTAGGACCCAAAGCAACTAATCTTTGATATACCACAGTACACGTACCGGGTTTCTATAGTAGCAAAAAAATAACACGGTCTCTCAGGCTTCCGTAACCACCATGACGTCACACGCTATTAGCCGCAAGAGAGAGGGAGAAAAACCACGCCCACTTTTTCCTTTTAAAACAGAACCCGCCGAATACCTGTTCATACACTTTCCTCTGACGAAGAAGGCTGTCATGACTTCGAAATGCGTAAGGCTACAGCAAGCAGGCGGACAGGTCCTTCTCTATTTGGCTATTGACTACAGTTTGTATCTAACCGCTGGAAAACATTCTCTTCCATACACAGTTTTCTGCTCACAGCGGACAAGTGGATATTGTACAATCGTCCTATTACACTCACTAAAGTGTTACTTTCAATTTACTTGACTATATATACACACACACACACACATCTATATTTGTTCCATCCACTAACAGTACTAGGGACATCACTTTACCCTATCATTTGACTATCAAATAGAAGAGGCTGTGACCAATACAGCGATATACCCACTTAGGGTTCAATCAGTCACAGGCCTCACAAACTAATATAACAGGTAGTGGTTAGAATTAACTTCTGAGTATGTACTAGAAGTTCTTATGCCATTACGGCACTAGCATTGGCATTGAAAGTTGCTAAACCATCAATACCATCTGTGTTGTTCTAAAGCTTTTATCTTACCTCAAATGATTGAGGTTTAATAATGTAAGCATATTTTGTACATAATACATTTTACCTATAATACAGTACAGTATTACACTATGTGTATTTCTCTTTTCTTTTCCCGCACTTCTTGGATAACCATCTGAGGGGGACAAAGATTCTCACCAACATCTGAAAGAAAACCAGAGTCCAAGATTTCCATTGAATCCATTGGCTCCTTTCAAACCAAGGGAACAACAAGCGATCTAGGAAACTTGGAGGTCACTACGCAGGGATTAAAAAAGACACAGTCATCTTTACTCATACAGAGCGGATACCTTACCTCATAAGATTGGGGTCTAAGCTGGTAAGCAGAAATTACTTCATTATACTACACTAAGAAGTCTCTGACAAAAGAAATCCATTTCAACAGCACAGATGTCATTCAAAAACTGTTTAAAAACTATTTTGATTCAAGGAAAAAGAAAATTTATGCTTAGCTTATAAATTTATTTCTTTTGACACACATGATGAGTCCACTGATCATCTTAATAACTAATGGAATATTCACCTCCTGGTCAGCAGGAGGAGGCAAAGAGCACCACAGCAGAGCTGTTAAATAGCTCCTCCCTTCCCTCCCACTCCAGGCATTCGACCGAAGTTAGGAAGAGAGAAAGGAAAAGCCAGGGTGCAGAGGTGTCTGAAGTTTACATAACCCACAACCTGTCTTACAAGAACAGGGCTAGAGTACACAGTTGATACATGAGGGACAAGACAGGGAACCTAAACAGAAGGCACCACTGCTTGAACCTTTCTCTCAAAAGCGGCCTCAGCCGAGGCAAGTGTGTCAAATTTGTAGAACTTTGAAAAAGTGTGAAGAGAGGACCAAGTTGCAGCCTTGCAAATCTGTTCCACAGAAGCTTCATTTTTGAATGCCCATGAGGAAGCAACAGTCCTTGTGGAATGAGCCGTAACCCTCGAGAGGCTGCTGTCCAGCAGTCTCATATGCAAAAAGTATGATACTCTTCAGCCAAAAAGAGAGAAGTAGCCGTAGCTTTCTGTCCCTTACGCTTTCCTGAGAAAATCACAAACAAGGAAGAAGACTGACGAAAGTCCTTAGTCACCTGTAAGTAAAACTTTAAAGCACAGACCACGTCTAAATTGTGCAGAAGACGTTCTTTCTGAGAAGGATTAGGACACAAAGAAGGAACAACAATCTCCTGATTAAAAGTCTGCCTGCTCAGAAAATCCGCCTCCCAATTGTCCACCCTGGGATGTGGGATCGCCAACAGGTAACAAGAGCGGGCTTCTGCCCACTGGATTATTTTGGTTACCTCCGTCATAGCTAAGGAACTCATCGTTCCTCCTTGATGATTGATGTAAGCCACTGAAGTTATGTTGTCTGACTGGAACCTGATAAACCGGAGTGAGGCTAACTGGGGCCAGGCCAAAAGGGTATTGAAGATTGCCCTCAACTCTAGAATGTTTATAGGAAGAGCAAGCCTCTAACTGAGTCCAAACTCCCTGTGCCTTGAGAGAGCCCCAGACTGCTCCCCACCCCAGAAAGCTGGCGTCTGTTGTTACAATCACCCAAGATGGTCTGTGAAAGCAGGTTCCCTGGGACAGATGATCCAGAGAAAACCACCATTGAAGAGAGTCCCTTGTCTCCTGCTCAAGAGTTATTCGAGGAGACAAGTCTGCATAATCTCCATTCCATTGCCTGAGCATGCTTAACTGCAGATGCCTGAGATGGAAACGAGCAAACGAGATGATGTCAATTGCCGCAACCATAAGCCCCATTAACTCCATACACTGAGCCACTGACGGCCGTGGAGTGGACTGAAGGACTAGACAAGTATCGATAATCTTTGATTTCCTGACTTCTGTCAGAAAAATCTTCATGGATAAGGAGTCTATTATGATTCCCAAGAAAGTGACTCTTGTGTCTGGAACTAGGGAACTCTTTCCCAAATTTACCTTCCACCCGTGAGTTCTCAGGAAAGATAACACTATGTCGGTGTGGGATCTTGCTTGCTGAAAAGATGGTGCCTGGACTAGAATGCCGTCCAGATAAGGTGCCACCCCAATGCCCCTTAACCGAAGGACCGCCAACAGAGACCCCCAGAACCTTTGTGAAGATTCTGGGAGCCGTGGCCAGACCAAAAAGAAGAGCCACGAACTGTAAGTGTTTGTCTAGGAAGGCAAACCTTAGGAACTTGTGATAATCCCTGTGAAAATGGAAATGTAGGTACGCGTCCTTTAAATCCACAGTTGTCATGAATTGACCCTCCTGGATTAAGGGAAGAATGGAACAAATAGTTTCCATCTTGAAGGAAGGAAGGAATCCTGAGAAATGTGTTTAGACTCTTTAGGTCTAAAATTGGTCTGAAGGTTCACACTTTTTTTGGAACCACAGATTGGAATAAAAACCCTGACCCTGTTCCTGGACTAGAACGGAACAATCACTCCCAAGGCGAAGAGGTCCTTTACACAATGTAAGAATGCCTCTCCTTTTATCTGGTCTGCAGATAATCTTGAAAGCAGAAACCTGCCTCTGGGAGGAAAACTTTTGAACTCCAATTTGTATCCCTGAGAGACTATTTCTATCGCCAAGGAATCCTGAACGAAGAACGAAAGTCTGCCCCCAACCAGATCCGGTCCCGGATCGGGGGCATGCCCTTCATGCTGTTTTGGATTGTTTACCCTTGTTCCAAGATTGGTTGGGTCTCCATGTAAGCTTAGATTGTTCCTGCTTAGAGGAGGAAGAGTGAGAATTTCCCTTGAAATTACGAAAGGAACGAAAATTACTCTGTCGTCCTTTTTGTCTGTTTCTCTTATCCTGAGGGAGTAGATGACCCTTACCTCCCGTGATATCAGAAATAATTTCCGATAGGCCAGGTCCAAACAGGGTCTTCCCCTTGTAAGGAATCGCCAACAGCTTAGACGACATGTCCGCCAACCACGATTTTAACCATAAGGCTTTGCGGGCTAGGACAGAGAAAACCGAGGTCTTAGCTCCAAGTTTACTAATTTGAAGTGAAGCGTCCATAATAAAAGCATTAGCGAGCTTCAAAGCCTTTATCCTGTCTTGGATCTCCTCCAAGGAAGTCTCAGTCCTGAGAGACTCAGACAGAGCATCAGACCAATATGCTGCCGCACTAGTGACGGTAGCACTGCACGCAGCAGGCTGCAAAAGCAGACCCTGGTGAACATAAAGCTTTTTAAGCAAACTCTCTAACTTCTTGTCCATAGGATTTTTGAAAGCACAACTATCCTCTATGGGAAAAGTAGTTCTCTTGGCTAAGGTGGAAACAGCTCCTTCCACCTTAGGAACTGTTTGCCAAGTCTCCTTGAAAGAGTCAGCTATGGGAAACATCTTAAAATAAAAAATAGGGTAGGGAGAAAGGGAATGCCTGGTCTCTCCCACTGCTTAGCAACGATCTCCGAAGCTCGCTTAGGAACCGGAAATACATCTGAGTAAGAAGGAACTTCGAAATATCCATCTAATTTACTAGCCTTCGTGGGAGCAACCACAACCGTGGAGTCACAGTTGTTTAAAGTAACCAAAACCTCCCTGAGCAACAGGAGGAGGTGTTCTAGTTTAAACCTAAAAGTTACAACCTCCAAGTCCGTCAGAGGCAATTAACTTTCCGTCTTCAGATGGAACCTCATTACCCCCCTATTCAGGTCCTTGGACGTACCCTCCCAAGATTGCAATAATTGCATCCGAAACCTCACTTACTGGATGCCTGGCTTTCCTCTTATGTTTGCCCTGAAGCATAGGGAAAGCAGACAATGCATCAGAAATTGTGGAAGACATGAGAGCAGCTATGTCTTCTAATGCAACTCCAGCAGGCGCTAGAGCAAAAGAACAGGGCACTGTTTGAGCGGGCGCTAAAATTTAGGACGCTTGGGAAGAAAGCTGCGGCATACCCTGAATCTCATCATTAGACTCTTGGGAAGCATCCCATCTTGAAGAGTTTTGCTCAAGAAAAATCTTTTCCCTTTAAAATTTAAAGCCCTCTCAATACATGAGGGACACTTTGCGAGGCGCCTAAGTCCATACTGAATCACAATAATATGCAAGAAAAACTTGTAAAAAATGTTACTGTCTCTTTAAATTTTAAAATGAAACTTTTTTACAGAGTGTTAAAAACTGTAATCAAAGCAGCACACAGAAATAAAAAGACACCCCTACACCTCAGCAGCTCTGCTCAGATGCCTACCTGACTGCAAGACAGGAGCCTCTCTCTCTCCCTTCTAGTAAACGATCCGTGGACTCGATAGGGTAAAAACGATACAGCAACCCTCCTGCCCTAGAAACGCCTGCTCCTGTTGAAAAACATGCGTTTCTAGGTAGAGGGACTATCCGGTGTGTATCTGGCTTAGACTGTCTTCCTGATAGAGGCGCGAGAAAGTGTGCAAAACGGAAGATCCGCCCATTGTGGGCGTGGCTTAACCTCAACAGTAGTACCCCGGCGTAATATATAGTATAAAAAATAACGCCAT
>NC_069500.1:496860522-496973022 GCF_027579735.1 Bombina bombina
GATACTTCTCAGAGCCTCAGGACGACCAAGGGATAACTTGAGGTCAAAAAAATCCTACTAACAGGACTAGTCTCCCTAACACCACCGCACAAGCAGAGGGCACAAGGAAGAGAAGGCACGAAGCCTAGCCAGCTCCGGAGAACCCCGAGCTACACAAAAATCCCTGCAGGCAAAACCATCACCTAAAAGGAGATCCACTCACCCGGAGGCAATGGAATAAGACCCAAAAGGCCTCTTATAATTCAGTCAAGAGTAAGAGCTGCATCTAGATACACTAGAACAGTGCTTTCCAAACTGTGTGTCGGGACACACTAGTGTGTCAGCAGCAGTGTGTAGGTGTGTCCCTGCTTCAGCACAATTTGTTTTAAATTTATTTTTTATTTTTTTAAATTGTTTTTTGGTTTCTGACTTTCCACCTGCCTGCTACGCATATCACATGGTTGACACGTGATTGATACCTAGTGGGTCACAGATCATCTTAACCAATTGGCACAGCTCAGTGGGAATTGAAACTATTATCATTGGCGGATTTGGCGCCACATTGGCTCCTGACTGCACGTGTAGTCTCCTTAATCGGCTCGTGACTGCAAGTGTAGCCAGTGAGTGGGACAGCAGTGTGTTTGCGGCGCGGGCAGTTGTCAGTCGGACTCACAGAGCTCTGAGGGTGGCAGCTTAAACGCTGAGCTAAAGTCAGAAGTCAGTGGGATTTTTTTGCAACTAGCTCCCAGTAGTGCATTGCTGCTCCTGCTCTTGATATATGGATAGGAAGTGGAAGCTTTAAAATGCTTGATGATGAAATGCAAGTGTCTTTATCTAATATTACACCAAATATTCCGAAACTGTGTTCATCCCATCAACCTCATACATCCCATTAAAATAGTAAGTAGCTATTGGTGTTATTAAACTTTTTTTTAGTTCTTGCACATACATACTGTTACTTGTAAATACATTTTGTTATATAATTTATGTATGTGTCCGTATCTTTTAAAACAAGTTAGTTTAACCTCCTGTTTGCTGGTACAACTGAATTACTGTGTCGCGAAATGATGTAGGTCTACAAAGTGTGTCACCAACATGATAAGTTTGGAAAGCTCTGCACTAGAAACAGCTTATGCTTACACCTGCAAGGTGTTAAGAGCTGCAACAGGTTTCAAACTGCAAACCTTCCGCATGCTAGACAGCTATCCCATACAAGCTGTTGGATCAAGCCCAAAAGGACAAATCCAGAGGCCTAGAATGAAGGCCAAACCGCTCAATAGCGGTAAGGGGCATTAAGCCCTCTCACCCTTCACCACATGGGGGAGGAAACTAAGTTCTGATGAAATCAGATGTCAGAGTGACGCAGTGGAAAAACTCCCCTGCCCAGTCACTTATGACTGAAGGCTATAAGGAATGAAACAATCCTTCCCACCTCACGGACCCACAGGTCCTCTTGAATTCTTAGCTTAACATGAAAACAAACAATGATAACCTGAGCACTCTGCGCTTCTACCGAACTAGCCGAGCAGAACAGCGCCACGTGTCTGAACAGCCGCAAGACCGAACGAACCCGACAGGACCAGCCTGCACCTAGGGTCCCAACCGGTAACCTGCATAAATTCTCCCTCATAGGGAAAAAAACAAACAGAAAACAGACATCCCATCGGATATAAATAAAATATAAAGGCAGGGGGGCGGAGTTTGGCCATGCAAGCGGGTGTCTGTTTGCTAGAGGAGCTCCTAACCCCAAGGACAGATAATGTTACAACAATGGCATAATCAGATCCCCATCAACCCCTAAAACCCTCAGTATATATGGGTGAGTGATCTAGCGACATAAGACACCAAACAGGGAATTGCTCAACGCAGACTTTATTACAAAAAAAAAAAAAAAAAAAAAAAAAAAAAAGACCCGTCTAAGCTGTCTGTAAAAAACGGAAGTGCAAGCAGCTGCATTGAACGAGTGTCGCAGCAACTCAGCACAAGATCGGGCCGAGGTCGAGTGTCCTGGAAAGTCTGACAGGACTTAACAGTTATCCAACATCGGATTGCAGCTTGTTGGGAACGGCCTGCAAGACTGGAGCGCAGCGAGTGATATACAGACCGGATCGAGTGACCACGTGGTGGTACTGAAACACAGCCAGATAACATAAGTCCAGAGAGGAGCTGCAAAAAAGTAAGATATGACATATAGGGCTATACAGCCATTAACACATTGCGCTACTGATAAACACAGCGCCATTACCCAACACTCTAAACTTGCTGCGCGCAACGCACTCTCTTCTCACGCAGCTCTTCTGCTGTGCTGGGCAGAGCACTTAAGATTTCAATAAGCCGGCATCTGATCTTAATACCCATTATACCTTCAAGTACCTGATAGGGAGTTATATTTGACCTTGTATGTGAAGGCCTATATACACAAATAGAGCGCAGAGGGCCACAGTGCACTGTTAAACCAGGTGCAACTCAGTCACTATAAAAGACGTCAGCTCCACGCGACAGAATAAAGCTGTTGCTCCTAAAACCGAGTATATCCTCTTCAGTGGGGATGCCTAATAAAAAAGCTGCCAGAATAGAGAAAAACACAACTACAAGACCGCTAAGTAAATATCTTAAGCAGTTGGATACTAGCACTAACACACAATCAGGAGACATGGACTGTAACCAACTTCCCCAACCTGCCATGGAGCAGATACCACAGATTGACAAACAATCCCAACCTTTGACTAAAGGAGACCTTCAATATTTGTCCTCAAAAGAAGACATAAAAGGGGTGCTACAGGAAATGCGCAGCCTTTTGGTGACCTTAAAAAAGACATTACTGCATTGGAGCATAGAGTGGCAAAAACAGAGATGGAGCAATCAGCAGTAGCTAACACCGTCCAACACAACAGCACGGATATATAACAACAGGTCAATATGCAGGTCCTCTCAGAAAAGCTAGAGGACCTTGAAAATAGCTGCCACAGAAATATCATAAGGGTCCAGGGTGTCTCTGAGTCAATACACCCCCCTGCTATTGAAGGCTACCTACAGAGTCTGTTCCAAACTATAAAAAGGTACCCCTAGCTCTCCTGAAATCACATTGGAACGGGCCCACAGGGCTCTGTGGCCTAAACCACCGCCAAAGGGTCCACCAGAGACATAATCATCAAGTTCCTGAATTTTAAGGACAAAGAGGAGATCCTTAGGTGTGCTAGAGCTAAGCAACCTGTCTCACTGGTTGCGACACACAATAATACAACTGCAGTCTACAAACCTGGTGGAGACCCACAGGCCTTCTACTCAGCATTGTCAATCACAGGAGAAGAAACTAATTCTGCTCCACAGGAAAACAATGAGAATGCAACCTTGCCTGGTCAGGGTTAATATGCTAACAAGACTATGCCACATGTTCTCAACTAACCGGATGCAAAAAAGGAGAGGTCTTTTGTGACCCAATTACCAAATTGACATTGTATCCTTTTTTGATAATAGGTTAAGAAGGGTCTAGGACCCGACAGTCTTTGCCTGACCTTTACACTCAGGACTGCCTTGTTTATTTATATTTATGTTAATGTTGCTTTCACTTATATTCTCTCCATGGGCCATTTGGATTCTAGAAGGCTCTTGCAATACAGTTTACTCTAAGAATATGTTGGGATACGCTGGTTAATGTATAAGAATTCGCTTTTTCCCTCTCCTTGCTCCTTTCCATCTCCTCTCACACACCCCCATGCTTATTTTCCTTCCCGACTTACCCTCTCCCTCTTTTTTTCCTCATGCTCATCCTTATGTACCACGTAATGGCATACTTAGCCTCAAATGTGCAAGTCCCATTGGGGTATGTATCACTCTGCTAAGAATATAATAGATCTTGAAGTGGTGGTATGATTAAGGTATCACTACCCTCTCCTCCTTCCCTCACACATTAATCCTTTCCTCTTCCCCCCCGCCTACTTCACTCCTATATGCCATAAAATGTATACTTACTTGGTGGAATGTTTACCCATCAAGGAGACTATCTAGTATTAAGAAAGTTATTTGTCTTAGGGTTACTACCCCAACAGACACTAGTTCTACTGTTTCACTTATTCTGTATTATTTATCGCATTGCCTTTAATACAAGGGGTGTGCTTTAATGCATATCACTAACTCTCTCTGTCTTTAGTGTCGGGCAGTTATTTATCAAAGAAATATTTTGGTTACCTCTCACTAATTTCACATTTCCTCCCTTTTGAATACTTCCTATTTTCCTTTTCTTTCTTGCATATCTCTCCCACCCCCTTTTTTGTGTGTGTGTGCTTTGTACTCTCTCCTCAGAATGGATCACAAAAGTAGTAGGTTCCGATCTCATTGCCTCACATTTCCTGTATAAAGATTATTTGACTGTTCAGTTGATTAAGTTCTTTTATAGCTATTGATCTCTTACCTGGATAGAAGCTTAATATCTATGGAATGAAGAACTTTAAGAACCAAGTTTAGGCTCCATGGCGGAGCAACAGGTTTAAATACAGGCTTGATCCTGACCAAGGCCTGACTAAACGCTTGAACGTCTGAGACATCTGCCAGACATTTGTGTAAAAGAATAGACAAAGCAGATATTTGTCCCTTTAAGGAACTAGCTGATAATCCCTTCTCCAATCCTTCTTGGAGAAAAGACAAAATTCTAGGAATCCTAATCTTACTCCATGAGTAACCCTTGGATTCACACCAACAAAGATATTTGCGCCAAATCTTATGATGATTTTCCTGGTGACAGGCTTTCTAGCCTGAATCAGGGTATCAAACCACGCTTTGATAGAATCAGGCGTTCAATCTCCAAGCAGTCAGACGAAGAGAAATTAGATTTGGATGCTTGAACGGACCTTGGATTAGAAGGTCCTGCCTCATTGGCAGAGTCCACGGTGGAACAGATGACATGTCCACCAGGACTGCATACCAAGTCCTGCGTGGCCACGCAGGCGCTATCAGAATCACCGAAGCTCTCTCCTGCTTGATTCTGGCAACCAGATGTGGGAGGAGAGGAAACGGTGGAAATACATAAGCCAGACTGAAGGACCAGGGTACTGCTAGAGCAGCTATCAGTACCGCCTGGGGATCCCGGGACCTGGACCCGTAACGCGGAAGTTTGGCGTTCTGTTGGGAACCATCAGATCCAATTCTGGTGTGCCCCATACCCGATTCAGCTGGGCAAATACCTACAGATGGAGCTCCCAATCCCCCGGATGAGAAGTCTGACGACTTAGGAAATGCGCCTCCCAGTTATCTACCCCTGGGATATGGATTCCTGAGAGATGGCAAGAGTGATCCTCCGCCCATCGAATAATTTTGGTTACCTCCATCATCGCTAGAGAACTCAGTGTTCCTCCTTGATGATTGATATAGGCTAAAGTCGTGATGTTGTCCGACTGAAATCTGATGAATTTGGCCGCAGCTAGCTGAGGAAACGGTGGAAATACATAAGCCAGATTGAAGGACCAGGGCACTGCTAGAGCAGCTATCAGTACCGCCTGGGGATCCCGGGACCTGGACCCGTAACGCGGAAGTTTGGCGTTCTGTTGGGACGCCATCAGATCCAATTCTGGTGTGCCCCATACCCGATTCAGCTGGGCAAATACCTACGGATGGAGCTCCCACTCCCCCGGATGAAAAGTCTGACGACTTAGGAAATGCGCCTCCCAGTTATCTACCCCTGGGATATGGATTCCTGAGAGATGGCAAGAGTGATCCTCCGCCCATCGAATAATTTTGGTTACCTCCATCATCGCTAGAGAACTCAGTGTTCCTCCTTGATGATTGATATAGGCTACAGCCGTGATGTTGTCCGACTGAAATCTGATGAATTTGGCCGCAGCTAGCTGAGGCCACGCCTGAAGCGCATTGAATATCGCTCTCAGTACTAGAATGTTTATCGGGAGGAGAGATTCCTCCCGAGACCATAAGCCCTGTGCTTTCAGGGATTTGCAGGCTGGCATCTGTCGTTACTATGAGCCACTCTGGCCTGCAGAAACATATTCCCTGAGACAGGTGGTCCTGAGACAACTGCATCTGGACCAAGAGACCAGAGATTCTCTTCTCTGGTGGTTGAGGAGATAAATCTGCATAATCCCCATTCCACTGTTTGAGCATGCATAGTTGCAGTGGTCTGAGGTGTAGGCGGGCATAAAGAACTATGTCCATTGCCGCTACCATAAGTCAGATTACCTCCATACACTGAGCCACTGATGGCCGAGGAATGGAATGAAGAGCTCGGCAAGTGATTAAAAGTTCTGATTTTCTGACCTCCGTCAGAAATATTTTCATTTCTACTGAGTCTATCAGAGTCCCTAGGAAGGAAACTCTTGTGAGAGGGAAGAGAGAACTCAGACGTCGTCTAGATAAGGCACCACTGCTATACCCCGCGGTCTTAGAACCACCAAAAGGGACCCTAGCACCTTTGTGAAAATTCTGGGAGCCGCGGCCAACACGAAGGGAAGGGCCACAAACTGGTAATGCCTGTCCAGAAAGGCGAATCTGAGGAATTGATGATGATCTCTGTGAATAGGGATGTGTAGATACGCATCCTTTATGTCCACGGTAGTCATATATTGACCCTCCTGGAGGAAGAATAGTCCGAATAGTCTCCATCTTGAAAGATGGTACTTTGAGGAATTTGTTTAGAATTTTGAGATCCAAGATTGGTCTGAAAGTTCCCTCTTTTTTGGGAACCACAAACAGGTTGGACTAAAAACCTACCCCTTGTTCCGCTCTTGGAACTGGGTGAATCACTCCCATGGTATGTAGGTCTTCTACACAGCATAAGAACGCCTCTCTTTTTGTCTGGTTTGTAGACAATTGAGAAATCTGCCCCTTGGGGGGGGGGGGGGGAGTCTTTGAAGTCCAGAAGATATTCCTGGGACACAATTTCTAAAGCCCAGCAATCGTGAACATCTCTTGCCCAAGCCTGAGCAAAGAGAGAGAGTCTGCCCCTACTAGATCTGGTCCCGGATCGGGGGCTACCCCTTTATGCTGTCTTAGAGGCAGCAGCAGGCTTCTTGGCCTGTTTACCTTTGTTCCAAGCCTGGTTAGGTCTCCAGACTGACTTGGATTGGACAGAATTCCCCTCTTGTGCTGCAGGGGAAGCTGAAGCGGGACCAACCTTGAAGTTCCGAAAGGAACGAAAATTATTTTGTTTGGTCCTCATCTTATTTGTTTTATCCTGAGGGAGGGCATGGCCTTTCCCTCCAGTGATGTCTGAAATAATTTCTTTCAGTGCAGGCCCGAATAGGGTCTTTCCTTTGAAAGGGATGTTCAACAATTTAGATTTTGATGACACATCAGCAGACCAGGACTTAAGCCATAACGCCCTGCGTGCTAAAATGGCAAAACCTGAATTCTTTGCCGCTAATTTAGCCATTTGGAAAGCGGCATCTGTAATGAAAGAATTAGCCAACTTAAGGGCCTTCATTCTATCCATAACATCCTCTAATGGAGTCTCCACCTGGAGAGCCTCAAACCAGAAAGCAGCTGCAGTAGTTACAGGAACAATGCATGCATAGGTTGGAGAAGAAAACCTTGAACAAAAATTTTCTTTAGGAGACTCTCTAATGTTTTATCCATAGGATCTTTGAAAGCACAACTGTGTTAGATAGGTATAGTTGTACGCTTAGCAATAGTAGAAATAGCTCCCTCCACCTTAGGAACAGTCTGCCACAAGTCCTGTATGGTGTCAGATATGGGAAACATTTTCTTAAAAACAGGAGGGGGAGGGAACGGAATACCTGGTCTATCCCACTCCTTAGTAACAATAGTCACAATCCTTAGAGACTGGAAAAATCATCAGTGTAAACAGGAACCTCTAAGTATCTGTCCATTTTACACAATTTCTCTGGGACCACTATAGGGAGGGTCACAAACATCTAGAGTCGCTAATACCTCCCTGAGCAATAAGCGGAGGTGTTCAAGCTTAAATTTAAAGGCAGTCATATCAGAATCTGTCTGAGGAAGCGTCTTTCCTGAATCAGAAATCTCTCCCTCAGATAACAAATCCCTTACCCCTACTTCAGAACATTGTGAGGGTATATCGGATACGGCTACTAAAGCGTCAGACGGCTCAGCATTTGTTCTTAACCCAGAGCTGACACGCTTTCCTTGTAAACCAGGCAGTTTAGAGAAAACCTCTGAGGGTTTTATTCATAACTGTGGCCATGTCTTGTAAAGTAAATGAATTAGACGCACTAGAGGTACTTGGCGTCACTTGTGCGGGCGTTACTGGTTATGACACTTGGGGAGAGCTAGATGCTAAACCTTCATTTCCTTCTAACTGAGAATCATCTATTGCAATATTTTTAAGTGCTAAAATATGCTCTTTATAATTCAGAGACATATCAGTGCAAGTGGGACAAATTCTAAGAGGGGGTTCCACAATGGCTTCTAAACACATAGAACAAGGATTCTCCTTGGTTTCAGACATGTTAAACAGGCTAGTAATGTAACAAGCAAGCTTGGAAAACACTTTAATCAAAGTAAATAACACTTTAAACAAAAACGGTACTGTGCCTTTAAGAGAAAAAAAAGCTGCACAAACTCTGCAAAACAGTGTAAAAAAGCAGTAAACACAACGAAATTTTTACAGTACCATCATAAAGCCTTAGTAACTTTGCACAACTATGCAAATAAACAATTAACCCCATTAATGTAAAAACCAGATTGAAAAAACTTCAAAACCGGTAAAATAACGTTCAGCACCTTGCCACAGCTCTGCTGTGGCGCCTACCTGCCCTTTAGGAACGATTTGTGGGGAAAAAACCCTCTTTACAGCCCTCAAATACAGCAGGAATCTCTGGAGAAGTAGCTGGATGCTTCTGAGGTAAATAAACTGTGCAACTGAAAATAGGCCCCACCCACCTCACTCAATGTTATGGGGCCTAAAAAAACACCACAGAGTGTTTCTTAAACTAGCCATGTGGGTTAATAACCCTTAAACAAGCCACAAAGACCCCTTAAAGTCCCTCAAAAAATGTTTTATTTGTAATTAAACCAAAACGTTTTTTCCTATTAGTGTCACAAGTAACTATGAGCCCTTTATGCAAGCTTGGATTCCTCTTTTACTGAATACAGCTTACCTTTCACTCATGGGGATATTGCCAGCCTTTTCTAGAAATAACAGAGTCTGTCTAGAAAAAATAGACTGAACATACCTTAATGCAGTTTAGCCTGCAAACTGTTCCCCCAACTGAAGTTTTCCTGTACTCTTCAGCCCTTGTGAGAACAGCAGTGGATCTTAGTTACAAAGTGCTAAGATCATAATCCTCCTTGCAGAAATCTTCATCCCTTTTCTGCCAGAGAGTAAATAGTACACACCGGTACCATTTAAAATAACAAACTTTTGCTTGAGAAAATAAAAACTAACATTTTTGTCACTACACTCCTCTTTGCCCTTCCTAGCAGTTAAGCAGGCAGAGAGAATGACTGGGGGTGGAGCTAAGGGAGGAGCTATATAGACAGCTCTGCTGTGGGTGCTCTCTCTGCCACTTCCTGTAGGGAAGGAGAATATCCCACAAGTATGGATGAATCCGTGGACTCGATACATCTTACAAGATAAATAATTAGAGATCTTTCGTCCTGGAAAAACAAGCCTCTATCGTGGCTTGGTAAAATAGGAGTGATTAAGATGAACATTCTGCCGCAAATTTTGTATATTATGCAAACTATACTGACCTCCCTACCGGGAGACTATCTTTCCCAACTACAGGGAGTGCTGGAACAGTTTGTGTGGGTAGGCGTAAAACCTCGAATACCACGGAAAACTATGTATCTTCCTAGAGATAAGGGGGAGCTGGGCTTCCCAAACTTAAAAAGACAAACAATCAAGCTATTGCACTGCAACATATCGTAGAATGGTCTCAAAACACTGATCACAAAAATGTGGGTTAGGCTGGATGGACAGATTCTTAGGCTCAACAATGTGGGCACGTTGGCATGGATAGCCCCGGTACAGTGTCCCAAAGTTAATAAACAAATACCCTATTATAAAAGATGTTCTGACTGAATGGGATAGGGCGGTTTCTACCAATGCTTACATCACATCCAAATTCTCACCCCTGTTGCCCATAATTGAGAACCCTGCATTACCTTATTACAAACTGGGAACAAGACCACACTCACCATATACTCTTGGAGGGGGCTGTCTCTATAGTGCGATAGAAAATGGTAGGTTTAAATGGCAACATCAAATGTCGGAGTTAAATGACTCATCGCATACCAAACACAAAGACCAACTACTTAGAGATCCCAACCCATTTGAGCGACTTTGTATTGCAGGTAGACCACAGAGGCGACTAATTTCCCTTATATATAAACTTTTGACAGTCTGTCCTGACTCCCCCCTCCCCACATATACAATAGCCTGGCATGGAGAACTTAGCAAGGACTTTGACCAGGGGGAGTGGTTCAAATCGTTCTTGCTTGTCAAACGCTCCTCAATATCGGCTAATGTACAGGAGATTCAACTAAAGCTCCAGTGCAGATGGTATCTTACCCCAACAAGGCTACACTGCATGTACCCTACGGCCAGCCCCTTGTGCTGGAGGGGTTGTGGTGAGTCCGGAACACTTTTGCATATATGGTGGTCGTGTCCGGGGCTGGGAAGTTTCTGGGTAACGATAATCAAACAATCTCAGACATCTTACAAATAGGGATTCCAGAGGTCCCCGGAGACAATACTTTTCCTGAACCTCCCTAAACTCAAAAGTGCACACATCCAATCTCTTTTAATAATGCTCACAGGAGCAAAACGGCTGATCCCACAGTGGATGAATGGCATTCCTCAGTGACTGAGCTACTTACCTTAGAAAGGCTACATTTCCCTAAAACAAACCAAATGACAACCTATGAAATGATGATAGCACAATGGAAGGGCACCCCAATAGGAGCGTGGGGACTTAGAACAGCTTGATTGGGAGGCCTTGCGGTTTGGCAGTGCTGTACAGGAGACTTGTGTGTTTTTTGTTTTTTCTCCCTTCCTTCTCCCCCCCCCCCCCCCTCATCTACTCCTACCTCTTTTCTGCTTTCGCCAATATATCATTTTTATTAACTATGATAAAACCCTGAAGTACCAAGAACTTGAAAACTGTTATATTTTTGCTCATTTAATTGAAAAATGACTTAAAATGTCAAGCTCTAAGAAGAACCGTTAACAATGAACAGCTCTGGACTCTGTTGAAAGCGTTTCTAAATTATATTATCTGTCATATCTGACGTTTCTTCCTTATGTACAATTGCTTTTGTGAACAATAAAGCTTGTTTGAAAAAAAAAATAAAAAAATATCAAAGGCAACCCGGAGGTTAATGCCCAAAAAGAAACAGGCCTACCCGCAGGACCAGCAGAACGGAGCCCTATCTCACAAAACTGGGAAAGATCTCAAACAAATGACAATCAGGAGCTTACTTCATCCCCCCACATGTCTAATGAGGTGCACCATTCAAATTATCAGACTGAAAATCCCTGTATCTGGTAAAGATAGGGTCATTCAATAACTGAAAAACATGTCTAAGCAACACGCGAAGGCGCGCAATCCTGTAATGGAAGGCACAACCACTCAGGGACAGATACCCCAGCTGGGAACTGTAGAGGCCCTCCCCAAGGCAGAAGGCCAGGGACAATAGGGCACAAGCACATTCTCAAATAAACGTCTGGACTCTGCAGACTAACAATCACCAACATTACGTGGAAGCGAAAACGTGCTGCAACCTGCAGGGTAAACACGCCACCCCGCATGGAGGAACCATAAACTGGGTTACCCGCATTTGCAGAAGTATGATTTGGTAGGAAACTTGCCTCTGAGGACAGGACCCCCAGAGGCGGATGGCTCAGCAGTCCCTTGATTCCCTGAGCCAGAGGAACCAGGCGCTCTGAAATGGCATACGGAACAAAACTGGTTGACAGGCCACTCCGGATTCATCACCGTACACAGAATCTGAAATCAAAATAGTCTCAGCATCAGAATCCTCTGTAACTGAATGTGAAATTAACACAGTCTCAGCAACAGAATCCTCCATAATTGAATAGAGAATATTTAAATATGGACTAAAGTAGTAAAAACTAATACGGCACCTGACACCCCCCAATGGCTGGGGCACTCACCACCTGGTACGACCAGACCCCTGCGGACTAGAAATGTTTCCTTCATCACGCAATCGGGAATGCGGAAATGGAAAAACGGAACGTAGCCACGCCCGAACACAAGGTGAACCGTACAGTCCAAAACCAGCGCGCCCAACCAAAAAAAGACTGCGTCACTTCCAAAAGGCCTCAAGTTCCAACCACGAGCCCAGTAAACATTGCACATAAGCAGGTTGAATCACATAAACATGATTATAAACCCCCTTCAGGAGATATTAACCTTCAATTCCAAGATACTAAGAGAGACTCACTGAGACCCTTATGTATAAGTAAGGCCCGCAAGGTGGTAGCCTCTCGGGAAACATTCACATTACAATACATTGCAAATAAAGTAAAATGAAACAATCTTACCGGAATCAATGCTGTGGAACAGGAACTCGGCCTTTCAAGTGTGACCGATAGTAGCATTGCCTCCACCATGGACTTGAGAGAATAAAGCAGGCAGCGAAGCAAAGTTAGACAATGCTGATTGCTCGAGGAGCTGTTAATATGAGTCGGCATGGTTTCGCAGAAAGAAACTCCCTGCATCTCCAGACTCAAACTTTCATCCAAGCCCTCACCGAGGAGACTGAATGACTACTTAAAACTCCTGTCCCATGCCGAAGAGTACTACCCTCCATAAGAGACAAAAACAAAAATTAAAAATTCTGGACACTTCTATGCCATCCTCCTGGGACGAAAGGCGAAGAATGACTGGGGGATGAGGGGAGTGGGAGGAGTATTTAAGCCTTTGGCTGGGTTGTCTTTACCTCCTCCTGGTGGCCAGGTTTTTATTTCTCAAAAGTAATGAATGCAGCTGTGGACTCTTTCCATTTAAAGGGACAGTCTACAACAGAATTGTTATTGTTTTAAAAGATAGATAATCCCTTGTTTACCCATTCCCTAGTTTTGCATAACCAACACAGTTATATTTATATATTTTTTACCTCTGTGATTATCTTGTATCTAAACCTCTGCAGACTGCCCCTTTATTTGTTCTTTAGACAGACTTGCAGTTTAGCCAATCAGTGATGGCTCCCAGGTAACTTCACGTGCACGAGCACAGTGTTATCTATATGAAAAACATGAACTAACACCCTCTAGTGGTGAAAAACCTGTTAAATGCATTCTTAAGAGGCGGCCTTCAAGGTCTAAGAAATTAGCATATGAACCTCCTAAGTTAAGCTTTCATCTAAGAATACCAAGAGAACAAAGACAAATTGGTGATAAAAGTAAAATTGGAAAATTGTTTAAAATTACATGCCCTATCTGAATCATGAAAGTTTTTTTGGACTAGACTGTCCCTTTAAGAAGAAAAACACTACCAGATGTGCTATATGAATGGATCATCTACAAAACATTTATGCAAAGAAAAATCTAGTGTACAATGCCTGTTTAAAGAGTAGTCTGATCTAATGAAGAATCCCACACTTTAACAATTAGAATGATTTAACGAGGCATTATGGAACCAACGCTCTTGAAACCTACATACACCACATGGCAATATACAGTGTGGTTAACCATGACTCAAGCCTTTACAGCTGATAACAAATTTGGTAAGCCCCTCTTGCCTGCTGTCCTATGCTCTTCAATTTTGATGCAAGTGGAATCAATGGCATTTATCAGGTAAATGGTTTAGTTGGACATCCCTGGTACAAATTGAGGGTTTAGGCATGTGAAATATAATTAATTAAAAAGGTATGCAGTTTTGTTATATACCTGTGTTATCTGTGGTTGTCCGCCAGAATCTGCCATCTGAAGCATAAAAAAAATAAATACAATTAATAATAATACAACGTATTATAAGATTCTCTCTTCTCTATTGGAAAGCTGGCTATTCCTACATTACTGGTGGTGTTTTTAATTATGCTCTCTAATGAGCAAATCCCATACATTTGTCATCGCCTTATGGTAACTCTCTCACTCCATTTGTTAGAGCCATCTCATTCTCTCCACCAGAAATTTGATAACTTGTATTTCTTTCTTTACGTCAACCAGACATAAGCTGGGGGAATCCGTCTCACTCTACATGAAGCATTCATCACACATCTACTGTAAGTCTATCCATCCCAAATACCCAATGGGAATGGTCTTATTTCTAGTAGACACAATCTCAAATCTCACAAGTCGAAGGGAGAGTTTATCTGCATTATCTTTCACCTAGGGAGTCCCTAAACCTTTCTATAGCCATAAATGTCTCTTTGAATTAAACCTTTCATATGGTGTTTACTCTCCACCTCACTGTAGAGCCGCATCATGCTCACCATTTCAATATGAAAGAGCATTCTCATAAGGTCTACTTGGAAGATTTCTATTCTGCTTTTTTACAGCATTTATCTTATCTACACTGTATTTTCCATCACAAGCCTGAAGACTTATACTTCGCAGTAACAAATAATTAACAAATGTTGCATAATTCAATTTTCATACATTCTATAACTGGGTTTTGCAAAAAATTGTTAATGCTTCCTACATTATAAGTAATATAGTAATATTGTTACTATAAGTAATATAGTAACAATTGATAATAAGCCTATGGCAAATCTGAAGGGAACATTAATATAATAAAGTGATGGTAAATTATCCCCTTTATGAAAAAAGATCTGGAATGTTTACAGATATTTTAGATGGAGTTTGAATTTCAGTGCTATATTAAAATTAAAAAGTAAGTTATAGCGCATCTTTATTACAACTGATTAAATACCCTGCGCTCTAGCTGCCCATTTCAAAAGAAATTTTTTTCTGTGAGGCAACGGTTTGAACTGTTTTCCAATCAATGCTCTAGCGACAACAAAAGTGACTAAAGGCGAGAGCACCGATTGGAGAACAGTTCAGTATCATTACAAGTGATAAATTAAACTCCATCTAAAATATCACTAACATTCTGGATCTGCCTTCATAAAGGGGATAGTTTAACATTACTTTATTTTTTTATGTGCTCATATACACACATTCGGATGTAATACTAAATGTTAATATTTAATCTTGAGAAACATTCCAGTGGAAGATGTTTGTCAGGAGTACTATTGTTTTTTGTTTTGTTTTGTTTTTTTTTTTTTAAAAAAAAAGAAGCATACACATTCACAATTCTCTGAGATGAAACTAGATAACACTATGAAAGACCTTTTTCTTCTCGTTTTCTAAACAAATCTATTTTTGTTCCTTGTCTGTCATCTTTTCTTTTGGTTGACCTAGTAAATCTTGAATCACATTTTTAGCCAGCTCTATTTTCCTATGTATCAGTTAATTTTGTGTTTCCCATTCCTCTCTCTATTTCTTAACAGCAATTCCTTTCTCTATGACCTTTAAGTGTTACTTCCTCTTTCTGTGTTTGGTGTGCTCTAACCTTCAGGAATGAGGTCTGTGTTGGATCCAGCTTTGAGTTGCATTCCACCTGAGTAAAAAGAAACACTTAGTGCAAATTCAAGGCAAATCTCTCCTACAATGACCATGAGACACTAAAGGACAAGCTCACCACTGCATCCTCGTGAGGCGCCTGGTCACCGACAACCAGCATCACAGGACACCTGTAAGAGATTGTCAGGCACTGTGAGAGACTGCTATTGATGTGTGCCCAGAAAAAAAAAACCCAAAAAACCCATACAATATTAAATGGTTCAGAGAGACACTCACTTCAGAGTGTCATCACTTCCACGTTCAAAGTGCAAATCACGGCGACTGTAAAAATAGAAAGTGACATGATGAATATGAAAAAAATAATAGTAAAGCAGACTTTTTTAAAAAATAAAACAGGCAGCAAAAAGCCAGTGATATATAATATAGTTCGGGGGGGGGGGGGGGGGGAAGAGAAATACTAAATTTATGCTTACCTGAAATTTATTTACGGACATGGAGAGTCCACAACGTCATTTTAATTACTAGTGGGATATTCAACTCCTGGCCAGCAGGAGGAGGCAAAGAGCACCCCAGCAAATCTGTTAAGTGTAACTGCCTTACCCATAAACCCCAGTCATTCAGCCGAAGGAAACAGAAAAGGAAGAAACACAAGGGTAAAAAGGTGCCTGAAGTTTACACAAAAAAAAACCTGCCGAATTTTAAGAGGGCAGGGTCGTGGACTATGTCTAGAAAGAAATTTATCAGGTAAGCATAAATTTTGTTATCTTTCCTCTGACATGGAGAGTCCACAACGTCATTCCAATTACTAGTGGGAACCAATAGCCAAGCTAGAGGACATGGAATGAACAGGGAGGGAGAAAAAAGGCAGGAGGACCTAAACAGAAGGCACCACCGCTTGAAGAACCTTTCTCCCAAAAGAAGCCTCAGCAAAAGTATCAAATTTGTAGACTTTTGAAAAAGTATGAATAGAGGACCATGTTGCCACCTTGCAAATCTGTTTCACAGAAGCTTCATTTTTGAAAGCTCAAGACGAGGATACAGCCCTAGTGGAATGAGCCATTATTCTCTCAGGAGGCTGCAGTCTCATAAGCCAAGTGAATCAAACTTCTCAACGACGAAGACAGAGTAGTAGAAGTGGCCTTCTGACCCTTACGCTTTCCAGAGAAAACAACAGGGCAGAAGATTGCCGAAAATCTTTAGTAGCTTGTAAGTAAAACTTTAGAGACAGCACAACATCCAAGTTATGCAAAAGACGTTCTTTTTGAGAAGAAGGATTAGGACAAAGGAGGAACAACAATTTCCTGATTAATGTTTTGATCCAATACTACCTTAGGGAGAAACCCCATTTTAGTACGAAGTACCGCCTTATTATCAGCATTAAAAATAAGGTAGGGGGAAATCACATGGCAGAGCTGAAAGCTTAGACACTCTGCGAGCAGAAGAAATGGCCACAAGAGACAAAACCTTCCAGGATAATAGTTCAAACGGAGCATGCTGTAAAACCTTAAGAACTAAAATTAAGGCTCCATGTGGAAGCAACAGGTTTAAACACAGGCCTGATTCTAACCAGGGCCTGTACAAAGGCTTGAACATCTGGTAGAGCAGCTAGACGTTTGTGCAAAAGGATAGATGACGCTGAAATCTGACCCTTAGAACTGACCGATAAACCCTTATCCAGTCCATCCTGAAGAAAAGACAAAATCCAGGGAATCTTCACCAGGTTCCAGGAGAAACCGTTAGATTCACACCAATAAAGATATTTACGTCATATATTATGGTAAATCTTGCGAGTAACCAGCTTCCAAGCTTGAATCATAGTTTCAATCACAGCTTTAAAAAAAAAAAAAAAAAAAACACGCTTACACAGAACTAGGCGTTCAATCTCCACGCAGTTCGCTTCCGAGAATCTAGGTTTGGATGGAGGAAAGTATCCTCAAGTAGAGGTCTTTCCTCAGAGGTAACCTCCAAAGAGGTAGAGAAGACATCCTCACCAGATCCGCGAACCATATCCTGCGAGGCCATGCAGGAGCTATTAGAATCTTTTGTTTTATACGAGCAATGACTCGTGGAAGGAGAGCAAATAGAGGAAACATAAGCCAGAGGAAACCTCCAAGGAACCGCTAGAGCATCTATCAGAACGGCTCGATGATCTCTTGACCTTGAACCGTACTTTGGAACCTTGGCATTTTGGCGGGACGCCATCAGATCCAACTCTCGAACCCCCACTTGAGGGTTAGCTGAGAGAACACTTCCGGATGGAGAGCCTACTCCCCGGGATGAAAAGTCTGTCTGCTCAGAAAATCTGCCTCCCAATTGTCCAGTCCTGGAATGTGGATGGCAGATAGGAGACAATCGTGGGCTTTCGCCCACTGTAGAATTCGAGTAACCTCCTTCATGGCTAAGGAACTCCGAGTCCCTCTCTGGTGGTTGAAGTAAGCCACTGAAGTGATATTGTCCGATTGAAATCTCATAAACCGGACCAACGCCAGTTGAGGCCACGCTAACAGGGCATTGAAGATGACTCTCAATTCCAAAATGTTTATGGAAAGAGAGGACTCCTCCCGAGACCACAGGCCAAGGCTTTAAGAGGGCCCTAAACTGAACCCCAGCCTGACAGGCAGGCATCCGTAGTCACAATTTCCCAGGGAGGTTTTAGAAAGCAAGTGCCCGAGACAGATGTTCCTGTTACACCCACCATGAGAGAGTCTCTTGTCAGAGGGTCCACATTTATCCTTCGAGCTAAATCCGAATAATCTCCGTTCCATTGATGGAGCATACAAAGTTGCAGTGGTTGAAGATGGAACCAAACAAAAGGAATGATGTAGATGGATGCCACCATCAGCCCAATCATCTCAATCCATTGGGCAACAGGTGGACAAAAGGCAGACAGGAGAGAAAGGCAGTAAGCAAGAATCTTGTCATTTCTGACCTCTGTCAGATTCCCTGTCCATGAAGATCTTTCTATTATAGTCCTTAGGAAACACACGTTGGTAGATGGAACAAGATAACTTTTTCCAAATTCACCTTCCACCCACGGGAAATTAGAAAAAAGACAACAGCATCCCTGTATGAGATTGGGCTAGTTGAAAAGATGACACCTGAACCAAGATGTCATCTAGATAAGACGCTACAGCAATTCCCTGGGATCTGATCACAGCTAATAGTGCCCCCCAGAACCTTTGTGAATATTCTGGGAGCCGTGGCCAGACCAAATGGAAGTGCAACAAATTGGAAGTGCTTGTCCAGAAAGGCAAACCTCAGATACTGATGGTGTTCCCTGCGTATGGGAACGTGAAGGTATGAGTCCTTCAAGTCTATGGTCGTCATAAACTGACCTTCCTAAACCAAAGGGAGAATGGAACGCATAGTTTCCATCTTGAAGGACGGAACCCTGAACAAAAGAGAGAATGGAACTTGTTTAAACACTTGAGGTCTAAAATGGGTCGAAAAGTTCCCTCCTTTTTGGGAACCACAAATAGATTTGAGTAAAATCCTAGACCGGGACCCTGTTCTGCTAGAGGGACAGGAACATTAACTCCCATAGAGAATAAGTCTTTTACACAGTTTAAGACTTCCTTTATTTGGTTTGAGGAAAGTCTTGACAGGAGAAATCTGTCTCCTATTCTGTATGCCTGAGATACTATGTCCACCGCCCAAGGGTCTGGGACATCGCGTATCCAGGCTTGACGAAAAAGAGAAAGCCTGCCCCCCCCCCCACCTGATCCACACGGGAATCGGGGCGGAACCATCATGCTGATGAAGAGTCAGCAGAAGGCTTGTTTTTTTTCCCTTATTCCAGGACTGGTTGGATTTCCAAGATGGTCTGGTTAAGAGGAAGGAGGAGGAGGACTATTGTCCCTTAAAAGTTACGAAAGGAACAGAAATTGGAAGTCTGACGACCTCTAGGTTTGTTTCCCTTTCCACCCGTAATCTCTGAAATGATCTCTGCCGGACCAGGTCCAAACAGAGTCTCTCTCTCTCTCTTGTAAGGCAAAGCCAAAAGCTTCGTATTAGAAGAGACTTCAGCTGACCAAGATTTTAATAACAGAGCCCTGCGAGCTAGAACCGTGAAGCATCTTAGCTCCCAGATAAATTATCTGCATATTGGCATCACACAAAAGTATTAGCCAATTTAAGAGCTTTGATCTCCTCTACTGTAGTTTCCTCTGTAATAATATCAGATAACGCATCGCATCAATAAGATGCAGCTCCTGCAACCGTAGCAATACTCACTGCTGGTTGCCACTGTAACCCTTGATGGACATACATCTTTTTTAAGTAAGCCTCTAGCTTCTTGTCCATTGGATCCATAAAAGAGCAACTATCCCCTAAAGAAATGGTAGTTCTCTTAGCAAGAGTAGACATAGTTCCTTCTACTTTAAGAACAGTGCGTCATGAGTCACAAATAGAGTCTGCCACAGGAAACATTTTCTTAAAAACAGGGGAAGGGGAAAAAACATAATTTATGCTTACCTGATAAATTTATTTCTCTTGTAGTGTATCCAGTCCACAGATCATCCATTACTTGTGGGATATTCTCCTTCCCAACAGGAAGTTGCAAGAGGATCATTCACAGCAGAGCTGCTACATAGCTCCTCCCCTCACTGCCATATCCAGTCATTCGACCGAAACAAGCCGAGAAAGGAGAAACCGTAGGGTGCAGTGGTGACTGTAGTTTAATTAAAATTTAGACCTGCCTTAAAAGGACAGGGCGGGCCGTGGACTGGATACACTACAAGAGAAATAAATTTATCAGGTAAGCATAAATTATGTTTTCTCTTGTTAAGTGTATCCAGTCCACGGATCATCCATTACTTGTGGGATACCAATACCAAAGCTAAAGTACACGGATGATGGGAGGGACAAGGCAGGAACTTAAACGGAAGGAACCACTGCCTGTAGAACCTTTCTCCCAAAAACAGCCTCCGAAGAAGCCAAAGTATCAAATTTGGAAAATTTGGAAAAAGTATGAAGGGAAGACCAAGTTGCAGCCTTGCAAATCTGTTCAACAGAGGCCTCATTTTTAAAGGCCCAGGTGGAAGCCACAGCTCTAGTAGAATGAGCTGTAATCCTTTCAGGAGGCTGCTGTCCAGCAGTCTCATAGGCTAAACGGATTATACTCCGAAGCCAAAAAGAAAGAGGTTGCCGAGGCCTTCTGACCTCTCCTCTGTCCAGAGTAAACAACAAACAGGTTAGATGTTTGGCGAAAATCTTTAGTAGCCTGTAAGTAAAACTTCAAGGCACGGACTACGTCTAGATTATGCAAAAGACGTTCCTTCTTTGAAGAAGGATTAGGACATAATGATGGAACAACAATCTCTTGATTGATATTCTTGTTAGAAACCACCTTAGGTAAAAACCCAGGTTTTGTACGCAGAACAACTTTATCTGAATGAAAGATCAGATAAGGAGAATCACAATGAAAGGCAGATAACTCAGAGACTCTTCGAGCCGAGGAAATAGCCATCAGAAAAAGAACTTTCCATGAAAGAAGTTTGATATCAATAGAATGAAGGGGTTCAAACGGAACTCCTTGAAGAACCTTAAGAACCAAGTTTAAGCTCCATGGAGGAGCAACAGATTTAAACACAGGCTTAATTCTAACTAAAGCCTGACAAAATGCCTGAACGTCTGGAACTTCTGCCAGACGCTTGTGTAAAAGAATAGACAGAGCAGAAATCTGTCCCTTTAAAGAACTAGCTGATAATCCTTTGTCCAAACCCTCTTGGAGGAAGGACAATATCCTAGGAATCCTAACCCTACTCCATGAGTAATTCTTGGATTCACACCAATGAAGATATTTACGCCATATCTTGTGGTAAATTTTCCTGGTGACAGGCTTTCGTGCCTGTATTAAAGTATCAATTACCGACTCGGAGAAGCCACGCTTTGATCAAGCGTTCAATCTCCATGCAGTCAGTCTCAGAGAAAGTAGATTCGGATGATTGAAAGGACCTTGTATTAGAAGGTCTTGTCTCAGAGGCAGAGTCCATGGTGGAAAGGATGACATGTCCACTAGGTCTGCATACCAGGTCCTGCGTGGCCATGCAGGCGCTATCAATATCACCGATGCTCTTTCCTGTTTTATTTTGGCAATCAGACGAGAGAGCAGAGGAAACGGTGGAAACACATAAGCCAGGTTGAAGAACCAAGGCGCTGCTAGAGCATCTATCAGTGCCGCTTCTGGGTCCCTGGCCCTGGATCCGTAACAAGGAAGCTTGGCGTTCTGGCGAGACGCCATGAGATCCAATTCTGGTTTGCCCCAAAGGAGAACCAATTGAGCAAACACCTCTGGATGGAGTTCCCATTCCCCCGGATGAAAAGTCTGACGACTTAGAAAATCCGCCTCCCAGTTCTCTACACCTGGGATATGGATCGCTGACAGGTGGCAAGAGTGAGTCTCTGCCCAGTGAATTATCTTGGAGACTTCTGACATCGCTAGGGAACTCCTGGTTCCCCCTTGATGGTTGATGTAAGCCACAGTCGTGATGTTGTCCGACTGAAATCTTATGAACCTCAGTGTTGCTAGCTGAGGCAAAGCCAGAAGAGCATTGAATATTGCTCTTAACTCCAGAATATTTATTGGGAGGAGTTTCTCCTCCTGAGTCCATGAACCCTGAGCCTTCAGGGAGTTCCAGACTGCACCCCAACCTAGAAGGCTGGCATCTGTTGTTACAATTGTCCAATCTGGTCTGCGAAAGGTCATACCCTTGGACAGATGGGCCCGAGATAACCACCAGATTAGAGAATCTCTGGTTTCCTGATCCAGATTTAGTAGAGGGGACAAATCTGTGTAATCCCCATTCCACTGACTGAGCATGCATAATTGCAGCGGTCTGAGATGCAGGCGCGCGAATGGCACTATGTCCATCGCCGCTACCATTAAGCCGATTACTTCCATGCACTGAGCCACCGTGGGGCGCGGAATGGAGTGAAGAACACGGCAAGCATTTAGAAGTTTTGATAACCTGGACTCCGTCAGGTAAATTTTCATTTCTACAGAATCTATTAGAGTCCCTAGGAAGGAAACCCTCGTGAGAGGAGACAGAACTCTTTTCTTCGTTCACTTTCCACCCATGCGACCTCAGGAATGCCAGAACTATCTCTGTATGAGATTTGGCAATTTGAAAGCTTGACGCCTGTATCAGGATATCGTCCAGGTAAGGAGTCACCGCTATGCCTCGCGGTCTTAGGACCGCCAGAAGTGAGCCCAGAACCTTTGTAAAAATTCTTGGGGCTGTAGCCAACCCGAATGGAAGAGCTACAAATTGGTAATGCCTGTCTAGAAAGGCAAACCTCAGGAACTGATGATGATTCTTGTGAATAGGAATGTGAAGGTAGGCATCCTTTAAGTCCACTGTGGTCATGTACTGACCCTCTTGGATCATGGGTAAAATGGTTCGAATAGTTTCCATCTTGAATGACGGAACTCTGAGGAATTTGTTTAGGATCTTTAAATCCAAAATTGGTCTGAAGGTTCCCTCTTTTTTGGGAACCACAAACAGATTTGAATAAAACCCCTGTCCTTGTTCCGTCCGCGGAACTGGATGGATCACTCCCATTACAAGGAGATCTTGTACGCAGCTTAGGAATGCCTCTTCCGTTATCTGGTTTGCAGATAATCTTGAAAGGTGAAATCTCCCTTGTGGAGGAGAAGCTTTGAAGTCCAGAAGATATCCCTGAGATATGATCTCCAACGCCCAGGGATCCTGAACATCTCTTGCCCACGCCTGGGCGAAGAGAGAGAGTCTGCCCCCTACTAGATCCGTTGTCGGATAGGGGGCCGCTCCTTCATGCTGTCTTAGAGGCAGCAGCAGGCTTTCTGGCCTGCTTGCCCTTGTTCCAGGACTGGTTAGGTTTCCAGGCCTGCTTGGATTGAGCAAAAAGTTCCCTCTTGTTTTGAAGCAGAGGAAGTTGATGCTGCACCTGCCTTGAAATTTCGAAAGGCACGAAAATTAGACTGTTTGGCCTTTGATTTGGCCCTGTCCTGAGGAAGGGTATGACCCTTACCTCCAGTAATGTCAGCAATAAATTCTTTCAAACCAGGCCCGAATAAGGTCTGCCCCTTGAAAGGAATGTTGAGTAATTTAGACTTTGAAGTCACATCAGCTGACCAGGATTTGAGCCATAGCGCCCTACGCGCCTGGATTGCGAATCCGGAATTCTTAGCCGTTAGTTTAGTCAAATGAACAATGGCATCATAAACAAATGAGTTAGCTAGCTTAAGAGTTCTAAGCTTGTCAACAATTTCAGTCAATGGAGCTGTATGGATGGCCTCTTCCAGGGCCTCAAACCAGAATGCCGCCGCAGCAGTGACAGGCGCAATGCATGCAAGGGGCTGTAAAATAAAACCTTGTTGAATAAACATTTTCTTAAGGTAACCGTCCAATTTTGTATCCATTGGATCTGAAAAAGCACAACTGTCTTCAACCGGGATAGTGGTACGCTTTGCTAAAGTAGAAACTGCTCCCTCCACCTTAGGGACAGTCTGCCATAAGTCCCGTGTAGTGGCATCTATTGGAAACATTTTTCTAAATATAGGAGGTGGGGAAAAGGGCACACCGGGCCTATCCCACTCCTTACTAATAATTTCTGTAAGCCTTTTAGGTATTGGAAAAACATCAGTACTCACCGGCACTGCATAGTATTTATCCAGCCTACACAATTTCTCTGGCACTGCAATTGTGTCACAGTCATTCAGAGCAGCTAATCTCCCCAAGCTTAAATTTAAAATTAGAAATCTCTGAATCAGGTCTCCCCGATTCAGAGACGTCACCCACAGATTGAAGCTCTCCGTCCTCAGGTTCTGCATATTGTGACGCAGTATCAGACATGGCTCTTACAGCATCTACGCGCTCTGTATCTCGTCTAACCCCAGAGCTATTGCGCTTGCCTCTCAATTCAGGCAATCTGGATAATACCTCTGACAGGGTATTATTCATGATTGCAGCCATGTCCTGCAAAGTAATCGCTATGGGCGTCCCTGATGTACTTAGCGCCATATTAGCGTGCGTCCCTTGAGCGGGAGGCGAAGGGCCGACATGTGGGGAGAGTTAGTCGGCATAGCTTCCCCCTCGACAGACCCCTCTGGTGACAATTCTTTTATAGATAAAGACTGATCTTTACTGTTTAAGGTGAAATCAATACATTTAGTACACATTCTCCTATGGGGCTCCACCATGGCTTTTAAACATAAACATAATGAACAAGTATCCTCTGTTTCAGACATGTTTGTACAGACTAGCAATGAGACTAGCAAGCTTGGAAAACACTTTAAAGCAAGTTAATAAGCAATATAAAAAAACGTTACTGTGCCTTTAAGAGAAACATATTTTGACAAAATTTGAAATAACAGTGAAAAAAGGCAGTTACACTAACAAAATTTTTACAGTGTATGTAACAAGTCAGCAGAGCATTGCACCCACTTGCAAATGGATGATTAACCCCTTAATAACAAAAACAGAATAAGAAATGACAAAAACGTTTTTTTTTTTTTTGTTTTTTTAAACACAGTCACAACAACTGCCACAGTCTACTGTGATTGTTACCCTCCTCAAACACGACTTTGAAGCCTTTTGAGCATTTCAGAGATGTCCTGTATCATGCAGAGGGAAGCTGAAAGTCTGTCAGTAGTTTTAGCTGCACAGAAAAGCACTAAAATAGGCCCTTCCCACTCATATTGCAACAGTGGAAAGCCTCTGTTTCTAGGCAAAAATCAAACCAGCCATGTGGAAAAAAACTAGGCCCCAATAAGTTTTGTCACCAAACATATATAAAAATGATTAACATGCCAGCAAACGTTTTATATTACACTTTTATAAGAGTATGTATCTCTGTTAATAAGCCTGATACCAGTCGCTATCACTGCATTTAAGGCTTAACTTACATTAATCCGGTATCAGCAGCATTTTTCTAGCAAATTCCATCCCTAGAAATATGTTAACTGCACATACCTTATTGCAGGAAAACCTGCACGCCATTCCCCCTCTGAAGTTACCTCACTCCTCAGAATATGTGAGAACGGCAGTGGATCTTAGTTACTTCTGCTAAGATCATAGAAATCACAGGCAGATTATTCTTCTAATGCTGCCTGAGATGAAACAGTACACTCCGGTACCATTTAAAAATAAACTTTTGATTGAAGTTAAAAAACTAACTATAATACACCACTCTCCTCTTACTACGTCCATCTTTGTTGAGAGTTGCAAGAGAATGACTGGATATGGCAGTGAGGGGAGGAGCTATATAGCAGCTCTGCTGTGGGTGATCCTCTTGCAACTTCCTGTTGGGAAGGAGAATATCCCACAAGTAATGGATGATCCGTGGACTGGATACACTTAACAAGAGAAAGGATCCCCTGGTTTGTCCCATTCCTGAGCATTTATTTAAGTCATCTTCCTAGGGACAGGAAAAACCTCCTCATGAGATGGGGAATCATAGATTCTATCCAATGTTGAGGACTTTGTGGGGTTGATAGTAACCACCGGTTCAGAGTCGTCCAAAGTAGCTAGAACCTCCTTCTAAAGTAATCGGAGGTGCACAAGCTTAAATCTAAAATTAACTTCTTCAGATTCTGAAGATTTTTCTGCTAAAATGTCAGAGTCTGAAATCTTCCCTTCAGAAGCTACTGAAGTATTCTCATCATCAGACATCTGAGCAAGAGTGGCTAATGCAGTTCTAGAATCAGAAACCTAAGCATCAGGCAAGTGTTAAGATTTTCTCTTACGCTTACCTAATGAAAAGAAAGCTGACAAAGCCGCTAGTACAGCAGAAGAAACTTGAGTGGCAAAATCCCCAGGTAAATAAACACCCCTAGATGCATGAGAGGTCACAGAATGGGACGTTTGAGGAGAAAGCTGAGGCATATCACGCACAGCATTATCCTGAGAGACATTAGGCTCAGAAGGGAGTAATTTGCCTTTAAATTTTAAAGTCTTAGATAAACAAGAACAACAAAATTACATAGGAAAAACTATTTGGGCTTCTAAACAAAAGTAAACATTTATCCATGGAGATGGACTGATCCTGTTCTAAGTCCATAGCTAATAATTCCCACAAGTAATAGGCAATGAAACACAAAAAAAAAAAGCTTAAAATTTTATTAAAGGTTAAAAATCAAATGAGGAAAGAAAAACACTCAGATTGCCTATGACAGAGAAATAAAGCTTTACAATTTTAATAGTTAAAAATTAAATGAGGGAAGAAAAACTTTAAGACAAAAAATACCTCAGATTGTCTGAGGTTCCTACCAGCAAGAAAATACCCCACTAGTAATAGGAATCGAGTCTGACTTGCTCAGTTATACAATCCGATGAGGACACCAAATGTAGTCTCCACTTGAAGAGCTGAATTCAACTGCAAATCAGTCCGGTCACAACTGCACCGCTCCGCTAAACCGGAAGTGCGGGTGTCACGTGACTGGACTGAAAACAATGCTTGGGCTCACCAGCCTAAAATAAAATAAAATAATAATATAAAAATAAAATAAGATATACGACATCCCAGCCCATTGAGAGGACTCTGTCTCTTTCATATCTCCAAATTAGGAATAACTTATCCCATATTGAAAAGTGCCAATAAAAATGTGCCCATATGAATCCTCAAATCAATCAAGGATTGTTATGTTGTGTAACATAACGACAAAAGGGATCTGGAGGAGTATTAACCCCGTAAGTGCTGCTGTCTCATTACCTTGAAAGCAAAGGCACTTTCCTCAGATTCTACTGCATAAGAGATACTGATCTACAATAAATCATATGGACGGTGTGTTGTGGTTAGGAGATATTCCCTTCTTTGTATTTCATTTCCCCCTCTTTACTTATCTCTACTTCTACCTCTTTTTTTGGGGGGTTTTCTGCTCGTCTTTTAATATGTTGTTCTTCTCTTTGGAAACATGTTGTTTTGCTGGGTCAATGAGCGATCTATTGTGATTAGCAATACTAAATAGTTATACTCAGACCTGTTTTCTATTACATTGATTCCTTTATTACAATGGTTAATTTATACCGGCTTTTAATGTTGAAAAGGACTCACGATCAGCGGTATTTGTTGATGTCGTATTTTGTAATCTTTCTTACTCTATTTACCTTGTAATTTTTTGGAAACCATGATGCATGTTTGTTCTCTGTTACTATGCCTTTATTACAAAATAATAAAAAACATAATTCATGTAAGAACTTACCTGATAAATTCATTTCTTTCATATTAGCAAGAGTCCATGAGCTAGTGACGTATGGGATATACATTCCTACCAGGAGGGGCAAAGTTTCCCAAACCTCAAAATGCCTATAAATACACCCACAATTCAGTTTAACGAATAGCCAAGAAGTGGGGTGATAAGAAAGGAGCGAAAGCATCAAAAATAAGGAATTGGAATAATTGTGCTTTATACAAAAAAAACAGAATTTATGTTTACCTGATAAATTTCTTTCTCCAACGGTGTGTCCGGTCCACGGCGTCATCCTTACTTGTGGGATATTCTCTTCCCCAACAGGAAATGGCAAAGAGCCCAGCAAAGCTGGTCACATGATCCCTCCTAGGCTCCGCCTACCCCAGTCATTCGACCGACGTTAAGGAGGAATATTAGCATAGGAGAAACCATATGGTACCGTGGTGACTGTAGTTAAAGAAAATAAATTATCAGACCCGATTAAAAAACCAGGGCGGGCCGTGGACCGGACACACCGTTGGAGAAAGAAATTTATCAGGTAAACATATATTCTGTTTTCTCCAACATAGGTGTGTCCGGTCCACGGCGTCATCCTTACTTGTGGGAACCAATACCAAAGCTTTAGGACACGGATGAAGGGAGGGAGCAAATCAGGTCACCTAAATGGAAGGCACCACGGCTTGCAAAACCTTTCTCCCAAAAATAGCCTCAGAAGAAGCAAAAGTATCAAACTTGTAAAATTTGGTAAAAGTGTGCAGTGAAGACCAAGTCGCTGCCCTACATATCTGATCAACAGAAGCCTCGTTCTTGAAGGCCCATGTGGAAGCCACAGCCCTAGTGGAATGAGCTGTGATTCTTTCGGGAGGCTGCCGTCCGGCAGTCTCGTAAGCCAATCTGATGATGCTTTTAATCCAAAAAGAGAGAGAGGTAGAAGTTGCTTTTTGACCTCTCCTTTTACCTGAATAAACAACAAACAAGGAAGATGTTTGTCTAAAATCCTTTGTAGCATCTAAATAGAATTTTAGAGCGCGAACAACATCCAAATTGTGCAACAAGCGTTCCTTCTTTGAAACTGGTTTCGGACACAGAGAAGGTACGATAATCTCCTGGTTAATGTTTTTGTTAGAAACAACTTTTGGAAGAAAACCAGGTTTAGTACGTAAAACCACCTTACCTGCATGGAACACCAGATAAGGAGGAGAACACTGCAGAGCAGATAATTCTGAAACTCTTCTAGCAGAAGAAATTGCAACTAAAAACAAAACTTTCCAAGATAATAACTTAATATCAACGGAATGTAAGGGTTCAAACGGAACCCCCTGAAGAACTGAAAGAACTAAATTGAGACTCCAAGGAGGAGTCAAAGGTTTGTAAACAGGCTTGATTCTAACCAGAGCCTGAACAAAGGCTTGAACATCTGGCACAGCTGCCAGTTTTTTGTGAAGTAACACCGACAAGGCAGAAATCTGTCCCTTCAGGGAACTTGCCGATAATCCTTTTTCCAATCCTTCTTGAAGGAAGGATAGAATCCTAGGAATCTTAACCTTGTCCCAAGGGAATCCTTTAGATTCACACCAACAGATATATTTTTTCCAAATTTTGTGGTAAATCTTTCTAGTTACAGGCTTTCTGGCCTGAACAAGAGTATCGATAACAGAATCTGAGAAACCTCGCTTCGATAAAATCAAGCGTTCAATCTCCAAGCAGTCAGCTGGAGTGAAACCAGATTCGGATGTTCGAACGGACCCTGAACAAGAAGGTCTCGTCTCAAAGGTAGCTTCCAAGGTGGAGCCGATGACATATTCACCAGATCTGCATACCAAGTCCTGCGTGGCCACGCAGGAGCTATCAAGATCACCGACGCCCTCTCCTGATTGATCCTGGCTACCAGCCTGGGGATGAGAGGAAACGGCGGGAACACATAAGCTAGTTTGAAGGTCCAAGGTGCTACTAGTGCATCCACTAGAGCCGCCTTGGGATCCCTGGATCTGGACCCGTAGCAAGGAACTTTGAAGTTTTGACGAGAGGCCATCAGATCCATGTCTGGAATGCCCCATAGTTGAGTGACTTGGGCAAAGATTTCCGGATGGAGTTCCCACTCCCCCGGATGCAATGTCTGACGACTCAGAAAATCCGCTTCCCAATTTTCCACTCCCGGGATGTGGATAGCAGACAGGTGGCAGGAGTGAGACTCCGCCCATAGAATAATCTTGGTCACTTCTTCCATCGCTAGGGAACTCCTTGTTCCCCCCTGATGGTTGATGTACGCAACAGTCGTCATGTTGTCTGATTGAAACCGTATGAACTTGGTCCTCGCTAGCTGAGGCCAAGCCTTGAGAGCATTGAATATCGCTCTCAGTTCCAGAATATTTATCGGTAGAAGAGATTCTTCCCGAGACCAAAGACCCTGAGCTTTCAGGGATCCCCAGACCGCGCCCCAGCCCATCAGACTGGCGTCGGTCGTGACAATGACCCACTCTGGTCTGCGGAATGTCATCCCTCGTGACAGGTTGTCCAGGGACAGCCACCAACGGAGTGAGTCTCTGGTCCTCTGATTTACTTGTATCTTTGGAGACAAGTCTGTATAGTCCCCATTCCACTGACTGAGCATGCACAGTTGTAATGGTCTTAGATGAATGCGCGCAAAAGGAACTATGTCCATTGCCGCTACCATCAACCCGATCACTTCCATGCACTGAGCTACGGAAGGAAGAGGAACGGAATGAAGTATCCGACAAGAGTCCAGAAGTTTTGTTTTTCTGGCCTCTGTTAGAAAAATCCTCATTTCTGAGGAGTCTATAATTGTTCCCAAGAAGGGAACCCTTGTTGACGGGGATAGAGAACTCTTTTCCACGTTCACTTTCCAGCCGTGAGATCTGAGAAAGGCCAGGACGATGTCCGTGTGAGCCTTTGCTCGAGGAAGGGACGACGCTTGAATCAGAATGTCGTCCAGGTAAGGTACTACTGCAATGCCCCTTGGTCTTAGCACCGCTAGAAGGGACCCTAGTACCTTTGTGAAAATCCTTGGAGCAGTGGCTAATCCGAAAGGAAGCGCCACAAACTGGTAATGTTTGTCCAGGAATGCAAACCTTAGGAACCGATGATGTTCCTTGTGGATAGGAATATGTAGAAACGCATCCTTTAAATCCACCGTGGTCATGAATTGACCTTCCTGGATGGAAGGAAGGATAGTTCGAATGGTTTCCATCTTGAACGATGGGACCTTGAGAAATTTGTTTAAGATCTTGAGATCTAAGATTGGTCTGAACGTTCCCTCTTTTTTGGGAACTATGAACAGATTGGAGTAGAACCCCATCCCTTGTTCTCTTAATGGAACAGGATGAATCACTCCCATTTTTAACAGGTCTTCTACACAATGTAAGAACGCCTGTCTTTTTATGTGGTCTGAAGACAACTGAGACCTGTGGAACCTCCCCCTTGGGGGAAGTCCCTTGAATTCCAGAAGATAACCCTGGGAGACTATTTCTAGCGCCCAAGGATCCAGAACATCTCTTGCCCAAGCCTGAGCGAAGAGAGAGAGTCTGCCCCCCACCAGATCCGGTCCCGGATCGGGGGCCAATATTTCATGCTGTCTTGGTAGCAGTGACAGGTTTCTTGGCCTGCTTTCCCTTGTTCCAGCCTTGCATTGGTCTCCAAGCTGGCTTGGCTTGAGAAGTATTACCCTCTTGCTTAGAGGACGTAGCACTTTGGGCTGGTCCGTTTTTACGAAAGGGACGAAAATTAGGTCTATTTTTTGCCTTGAAAGGCCGATCCTGAGGAAGGGCGTGGCCCTTACCCCCAGTGATATCAGAGATAATCTCTTTCAAGTCAGGGCCAAACAGCGTTTTCCCCTTGAAAGGAATGTTTAGTAGCTTGTTCTTGGAAGACGCATCAGCCGACCAAGATTTCAACCAAAGCGCTCTGCGCGCCACAATAGCAAACCCAGAATTCTTAGCCGCTAACCTAGCCAATTGCAAAGTGGCGTCTAGAGTGAAAGAATTCGCCAATTTGAGAGCATTGATTCTGTCCATAATCTCCTCATAAGGAGGAGAATCACTATCGAGCACCTTTATCAGTTCATCAAACCAGAAATATGCAGCTGTAGTGACAGGGACAATGCATGAAATGGGTTGTAGAAGGTAACCTTGCTGAACAAACATCTTTTTAAGCAAACCTTCTAATTTTTTATCCATAGGATCTTTGAAAGCACAACTATCCTCTATGGGTATAGTGGTGCGTTTGTTTAAAGTAGAAACCGCTCCCTCGACCTTGGGGACTGACTGCCATAAGTCCTTTCTGGGGTCGACCATAGGAAACAATTTTTTAAATATGGGGGGAGGGACGAAAGGAATACCGGGCCTTTCCCATTCTTTATTAACAATGTCCGCCACCCGCTTGGGTATAGGAAAAGCTTCTGGGAGCCCCGGCACCTCTAGGAACTTGTCCATTTTACATAGTTTCTCTGGGATGACCAACTTTTCACAATCATCCAGAGTGGATAATACCTCCTTAAGCAAAATGCGGAGATGTTCCAACTTAAATTTAAATGTAATCACATCAGATTCAGCCTGATGAGAAATGTTCCCTGAATCAGTAATTTCTCCCTCAGACAAAACCTCCCTGGCCCCCTCAGATTGGGTTAGGGGCCCTTCAGAGATATTAATATCAGCGTCGTCATGCTCTTCAGTAACTAAAACAGAGCAGCCACGCTTACGCTGACAAGGGTTCATTTTGGCTAAAATGTTTTTGACAGAATTATCCATTACAGCCGTTAATTGTTGCATAGTAAGGAGTATTGGCGCGCTAGATGTACTAGGGGCCTCCTGAGTGGGCAAGACTCGTGTAGACGAAGGAGGGAATGATGCAGTACCATGCTTACTCCCCTCACTTGAGGAATCATCTTGGGCATCATTGTCATTATCACATAAATCACATTTATTTAAATGAATAGGAATTCTGGCTTCCCCACATTCAGAACACAGTCTATCTGGTAGTTCAGACATGTTAAACAGGCATAAACTTGATAAGAAAGTACAAAAAACGTTTTAAAATAAAACCGTTACTGTCACTTTAAATTTTAAACTGAACACACTTTATTACTGCAATTGCGAAAAAACATGAAGGAATTGTTCAAAATTCACCAAATTTTCACCACAGTGTCTTAAAGCCTTAAAAATATTGCACACCAAATTTGGAAGCTTTAACCCTTAAATAACGGAACCGGAGCCGTTTTAAGCTTTAACCCCTTTACAGTCCCTGGTATCTGCTTTGCTGAGACCCAACCAAACCCAAAGGGGAATACGATACCAAATGACGCCTTCAGCAAGTCTTTTCTAAGTATCAGAGCTCCTCTCACATGCGACTGCATGCCATGCCTCTCAAAAACAAGTGCGCCACACCGGCGCGAAAATGAGACTCTGCTTATGCTTTGGGAAAGCCCCTAAGAAATAAGGTGTCTAATACAGTGCCTGCCGATATTATTATATCAAAATACCCAGATAAAATGATTCCTCAAGGCTAAATATGTGTTAATAATGAATCGATTTAGCCCAGAAAAGTCTACAGTCTAAATAAGCCCTTGTGAAGCCCTTATTTACAATCATAATAAACATGGCTTACCGGATCCCATAGGGAAAATGACAGCTTCCAGCATTACATCGTCTTGTTAGAATGTGTCATACCTCAAGCAGCAAGAGGACTGCACACTGTTCCCCCAACTGAAGTTAATTGCTCTCAACAGTCCTGTGTGGAACAGCCATGGATTTTAGTTACGGTTGCTAAAATCATTTTCCTCATACAAACAGAAATCTTCATCTCTTTTCTGTTTCTGAGTAAATAGTACATACCAGCACTATTTCAAAATAACAAACTCTTGATTGAATAATAAAAAACTACAGTTAAACACTAAAAAACTCTAAGCCATCTCCGTGGAGATGTTGCCTGTACAACGGCAAAGAGAATGACTGGGGTAGGCGGAGCCTAGGAGGGATCATGTGACCAGCTTTGCTGGGCTCTTTGCCATTTCCTGTTGGGGAAGAGAATATCCCACAAGTAAGGATGACGCCGTGGACCGGACACACCTATGTTGGAGAAATCATAACCACCACAAAAAAGGGTGGGCCTCATGGACTCTTGCCAATATGAAAGAAATTAATTTATCAGGTAAGTTCTTACATAAATTATGTTTTCTTTCATGTAATTAGCAAGAGTCCATGAGCTAGTGACGTATGGGATAGCAGATACCCAAGATGTGGAACTTCCACGCAAGAGTCAATAGAGAGGGAGGGATAAAATAAAGACAGCCAATTCCGCTGAAAAAATAATCCACAACCCAAATCAAACAGTTTTAATCTTATAAAGAAAAAAACTGAAATTATAAGCAGAAGGATCAAACTGAAACAGCTGCCTGAAGTACTTTTCTACCAAAAACTGCTTCAGAAGAAGAAAAAACATCAAAATGGTAGAATTTAGTAAAAGTATGCAAAGAAGACCAAGTTGCTGCTTTGCAAATCTGATCAACAGAAGCTTCATTCCTAAACGCCCAGGAAGTAGAAACTGACCTAGTAGAATGAGCCGTAATCCTTTGAGGCGGGGACTTACCCGACTCTACATTAGCATTATGAATCAAAGACTTTAACCAAGATGCCAAAGAAATGGCAGAAGCCTTCTGACCTTTCCTAGAACCAGAAAAGATAACAAATAGACTAGAAGTCTTTCTAAAATCTTTAGTAGCTTCAACATAATATTTCAAAGCTCTTACTACATCCAAAGAATGTAAAGATCTCTCCAGAGAATTCTTAGGATTAGGACACAATGAAGGGACAAAAATTTCTCTACTAATGTTAGAATTCACAACCTTAGGTAAAAATTTAAATGAAGTCCGCAACACCGCCTTATCCTGATGAAAAATCAGAAAAGGAGATTCACAAGAAAGAGCCGATAACTCAAACTCTTCTAGCAGAAGAGATGGCCAAAAGAAAATACTTTCCAAGAAAGTAATTTAATATCCAGAGAATGCATAGGTTCAAACGGAGGAGCCTCTAAAGCCCTCAGAACCAAATTAAGACTCCAAGGAGGAGAGATTGACTTAATGACAGGCTTGATACGAACCAAAGCCTGTACAAAACAATGAATATTAGGATGATTAGCAATCTTTCTGTGAAAAAGAACAGAAAGAGCAGAGATTTGACCTTTCAAAGAGCTTGCAGACAAACCCTTATCCAAACCATCCTGAACAAACTGTAAAATTCTAGACACAGATTTACGAGCCTGTAACATAGTATTAATCACTGAGTCAGAGAAACCTCTATGACTAAGAATCAAGCGTTCAATCTCCATACCTTCAAATTTAATGATTCGAGATCCTGATGGAAAAATGGGCCTTGAGATAGGTCTGGCCTTAACGGAAGTGTCCAAGGTTGGCAACTTGCCATCCGAACGAAATCCGCATACCAAAACTTGTGAGGCCATGCTGGAGCCACCAGCAATACAAACGAACGTTCCATTAGAATTTTGGAAATCACTTTTGGAAGAAGAACTAGAGGCGGAAAGATATAAGCAGGTTGATAATTCCAAGGAAGCGACAACGCGTCCACTGCTTCCGCCTGAGGATCCCTGGATCTGGACAGATACCTGGGAAGTTTGTTTAGATGAGAGGCCATCAGATCTATTTCTGGAAGTCCCCAGATTTGAACAATCTGAAGAAATACCTCTGGGTGAAGAGACCATTCGCCCGGATGTAACGTCTGGCGACTGAGATAATCCGCTTCCCAATTGTCTACACCTGGGATGTGAACCGCAGATATTAGACAGGAGCTGGATTCTGCCCATACAAGTATCCGAGATACTTCTTTCATAGCCTGAGGACTGTGAGTCCCACCTTGATGATTGACATACGCCACGGTTGTGACATTGTCTGTCTGAAAACAAATGAACGATTCTCTCTTCAGAAGAGGCCAGAACTGAAGAGCTCTGAGAGTTCCAAAATGTTGATTGGTAATTTCGCCTCCTGAAGTTCCCAAACCCCCTGCGCTGTCAGAGATCCCCATACAGCTCCCCAACCTGAAAGACTCGCATCTGTTGAGATCACAGTCCAGGTCGGACAAACAAAAGAGGCCCCTTGAATTAGACGATGGTGATTCAACCACCAAGTCAGAGAAGAACAAACATTGGGATTTAAGGATATTAATTGTGATATCTTTGTATAATCCCTGCACCACTGGTTTAGCATACAAAGCTGGAGAACTAGCAAAAGGGATCGCGTCCGATGCAGCAGTCATGAGACCTAGAATTTCAATGCACAAAGCTACCGAAGGGAACGATTGAGACTGAAGGTTTCGACAAGCTGAAACCAACTTCAGACGTCTCTTTTCTGCTAGAGACAAAGTCATGGACACTGAATCTATATGAAAACCCAAAAAGGTTACCTTTGTCTGAGGAATCAAGGAACTCTTTGGTAAATTGATCCTCCAACCATGTCTTTGAAGAAACAACACAAGTTGATACGTATGAGATTCTGCAGAATGTAAAGACTGAGCAAGTACCAAGATATCGTCCAAATAAGGAAATACCGCAATACCCTGTTCTCTGATTACAGAGAGAAGGGCACCGAGAACCTTTGAAAAGATCCTTGGAGCTGTTGCTAGGCCAAACTGAAGGGCAACAAACTAGTAATGCTTGTCTAGAAAAGAGAATCTCAGGAACTGATAATGATCTGGATGAATTGGAATATGAAGATATGCATACTGTAAGTCTATTGTAGACATATAATGCCCTTGCTGAACAAAAGGCAGAATAGTCCTTATAGTCACCATTTTGAATGTTGGTATCCTTACATAATGATTCAATATTTTTAGATCCAGAACTGGTCTGAAGGAATTCTCCTTCTTTGGTACAATGAATAGATTTGAATAAAACCCCAGACCCTGTTCCAGAACTGGAACAGGCACAATTACCCCAGCCAACTCTAGGTCTGAAACACATTTCAGAAACGCCTGAGCCTTCACTGGGTTTACTGGAATGTGTGAGAGAAAAAATCTTCTCACAGGCGGCCTTACCTTGAAACCTATTCTGTACCCTTGAGAAACAATGTTCTGAATCCAAAGACTGTGAATCGAATTGATCCAAATATCTTTGAAAAATCGTAACCTGCCCCCTACCAGCTGTGCTGGAATGAGGGCCGCACCTTCACGCGGATTTGGGAGCTGGTTTTGACTTTCTAAAAGGCTTGGATTTATTCCAGACTGGAGAAGGTTTCCAAACGGAAACCGTTCCTTTAGGGTAAGGGTCAGGCTTTTGTTCCTTATTCTGACGAAAGGAAGGAAAACTATTAGCAGCCCTATATTTACCTTTAGATTTTTTGTCCTGAGGCAAAAAGGTTCCTTTCCCCCCCAGTAACAGTTGAAATTATAGAATCCAACTGTGAACCAAATAATTTATTACCTTGGAAAGAAAGAGAAAGCAATGTTGACTTAGAAGTCATATCTGCATTCCAAGATTTAAGCCATAAAGCTCTTCTAGCTAAAATAGCTAAAGACATATACCTGACATCAATTCTAATGATATAAAAAATGGCATCACAAACAAAGTTATTAGCATGTTGAAGAAGTTTAACAATGCTATAAGCATTATGGTCTGACACTTGTTGCGCTAAAGCCTCTAACCAGAAAGTGGAAGCTGCAGCAACATCAGCCAAAGAAATAGCAGGTCTAAGAAGATTACCTGAACATAAATAAGCTCTCCTTAGAAAGGATTCAAGCTTCCTATCTACAGGATCCTTAAAAGAAGTACTATCCGCCGTAGGAATAGTAGTACGTTTAGCAAGAGTAGAGATAGCCCCATCAACTTTAGGGATTTTGTCCCAAAACTCTAATCTATCAGATGGCACAGGGTACAATTTCTTAAACCTTGGAGAAGGAGTAAATGAAGTACCCAGACTATTCCATTCCCTAGAAATTACTTCTGAAATAGCATAAGGAACTGGAAAAACTTCTGGAATAACTACATGAGGTTTAAAATCGAATTTAAACTCTTAGTAGATTTAGTATCAAGAGGACTAGACTCCTCCATATCTAATGCAATCAACACTTCTTTAAGTAAAGAACGAATAAACTCCATCTTAAATAAATATGAAGATTTATCAGTGTCAATATCTGAGGCAGAATCTTCTGAACCAGATAGATCCTCATCAGAAACAGATAAGTCAGAATGATGGCGGTCACTTAAAAATTCATATGAAATATGAGAAGTTTTAAAAGACCTTTTACGTTTACAGGAAGGAGGAATAACAGACAGAGCCTTCCTAATAGAATTAGAAACAAATTATTTTACATTAACAGGGACATCCTGAACATTAGATGTTGAAGGAAAAACAACAGGTAAAGGATTATTACTAATGGAGACACTATCTGCGTTAGAAAGTTTATCATGACAACTAACACAAACTACAGCCGGAGGAACAGTTACCAAAAGTTTACAACAAATGCACTTAGCTTTGGTAGATCCAACATCAGGCAGCGTCTTTCCAGAAGTAGATTCTGATCCAGGGTCAGGTTGTGACATCTTGCAATATGTAATAGAAAAAACAACATATAAAGCAAAATTATCAAAATCCTTAAATGACAGTTTCAGGAATGGGAAAAAAATGCAAAATAAACAAGCCTCTAGCAACCAGAAGCAACAAAAAAATGTGAGAAAAAGTGGAAACAAGAATGACGCCCACATTTTTTGGCGCCAAGTATGACGCCCACATTATTGGCGCCAAGTACAACGCCCATATTTTTTGGCGCCAAGTATGACGCCACATTCTCTGGCGCCGAAAAAACGACGCCCACATGTTTTGGCGCAAAAAAACGTCTATCACACATGCGTCAAAAAATGACGTAACCACAAACAAACTTCCGGCGTCAACTACGGCGCCGGAAATGACAATTTTGTGCCAAAAAAAGTTTGCGCCAAGAATGACGCAATAAATTGAAGCATTTTCTGCCCCAGCGAGCCTAAAAGCCCGCAGGGAAAAAAGTCAATTGAAAATTTTTAAGGTAAGGAAAAAAATATTTATTCATATGCATTATCCCAAATAATGAAACTGACAGTCTGAATGAAGGAATACTGATTATCCTGAATCATGGCAAATATAAGTTTAACCCCTTAATGACCACAGCACTTTTCCATTTTTTGTCCGTTTGGGACCAAGGCTATTTTTACATTTCTGCGGTGTTTGTGTTTAGCTGTAATTTTCCTCTTACTCATTTACTGTACCCACACATTATATACCGTTTTTCTCGCCATTAAATGGACTTTCTAAAGATAACATTATTTTCATCATATCTTATAATTTACTATAAAAAAAATTATAAAATATGAGGAAAAAATTGAAAAAAACACACACTTTTTCTAACTTTGACCCCCAAAATCTGTTACACATCTACAACCACCAAAAAACACCCATGCTAAATAGTTTCTAAATTTTGTCCTGAGTTTATAAATACCCAATGTTTACATCTTCTTTGCTTTTTTTTATAAGTTATAGGGCCATAAATACAAGTAGCACTTTGCTATTTCCAAACCATTATTTTTCAAAATTAGCGCTAGTTACATTAGAACACTAATATCTTTCAGGAATCTCTGAATATCCCTTGACATGTATATATTTTTTTTTTAGTAGACATCCCAAAGTATTGATCTAGGCCCATTTTGGTATATTTCATGCCACCATTTCACCGCCAAATGCGATTAAATACAAAAAAATGTTCACTTTTTCACTAATTTTTTCACAAACTTTTGGTTTCTCACTGAAATTATTTACAAACAGCTTGTGCAATTATGGCTTAAATTATTTTAAATTAATCTCTGGGATCCCCTTTGTTCAGAAATAGCAGACATATATGGCTTTGGCGTTGCTTTTTGGTAATTAGAAGGCTGCTAAATGCCACTGCGCACTACACGTGTATTATGCCCAGCAGTGAAGGGGTTAATTAGGGAGCATGTAGGGAGCTTTTAGGGGCAATTTTAGCTTTAGTATAGTGTAGTAGACAACCCCAAGTATTGATCTAGGCCCATTTTGGTATATTTCATGCCACCATTTCACCGCCAAATGCGATCAAATAAAAAAACATAATTTATGCTTACCTGATAAATTCCTTTCTCCTGTAGTGTAGTCAGTCCACGGGTCATCATTACTTCTGGGATATTAACTCCTCCCCAACAGGAAGTGCAAGAGGATCACCCAAGCAGAGCTGCTATATAGCTCCTCCCCTCTACGTCACACCCAGTCATTCGACCGAGAACCAAACGAGAAAGGAGAAACTATAGGGTGCAGTGGTGACTGGAGTATAATTTAAAAATTTAGACCTGCCATAAAAAACAGGGCGGGCCGTGGACTGACTACACTACAGGAGAAAGGAATTTATCAGGTAAGCATAAATTATGTTTTCTCCTGTTAAGTGTAGTCAGTCCACGGGTCATCATTACTTCTGGGATACCAATACCAAAGCTAAAGTACACGGATGACGGGAGGGACAGGCAGGATCTTTATACGGAAGGAACCACTGCCTGAAGAACCTTTCTCCCAAAAACAGCCTCCGAAGAAGCAAAAGTGTCAAATTTGTAAAATTTGTAAAAAGTATGAAGAGAAGACCAAGTTGCAGCCTTGCAAATCTGTTCAACAGAGGCCTCGCTCTTAAAGGCCCAAGTGGAAGCCACAGCTCTAGTGGAATGAGCTGTAATTCTTTCAGGAGGCTGCTGTCCAGCAGTCTCATAGGCTAAACGTATTATGCAACGAAGCCAAAAAGAGAGAGAGGTAGCAAAAGCTTTTTGACCTCTCCTCTGTCCAGAATAAACGACAAACAGGGAAGAAGTTTGGCGAAAATCAGTTGCCTGCAAATAAAATTTCAGGGCACGGACAACATCTAGATTGTGCAGAAGCCGTTCCTTCTTTGAAGAAGGGTTAGGACACAATGATGGCACAACAATCTCTTGATTGATATTCTTGTTAGTGACAACCTTAGGCAAAAACACAGGTTTAGTACGCAGAACTACCTTATCTGAATGAAAAATCAGATACGGGGAATCACAATGTAAGGCTGATAACTCAGAGACTCTACGAGCCGAGGAAATAGCCATCAAAACAGAACTTTCCAAGATAACAGCTTGATATCAATGGAATGAAGGGGTTCAAACGGAACACCCTGTAAAACGTTAAGAACTAAGTTTAAGCTCCATGGTGGAGCAACAGTTTTAAACACAGGCTTAATCCTGGCCAAAGCCTGGCAAAAAGCCTGAACGTCTGGAACCTCTGACAGACGTTTGTGTAAAAGAATGGACAAAGCTGAGATCTGTCCCTTTAAGGAACTAGCAGATAAACCCTTTTCTAAACCTTCTTGTAGAAAAGACAATATCCTAGGAATCCTAACCTTACTCCATGAGTAACTCTTGGATTCGCACCAATGTAAGTATTTACGCCATATTTTATGGTAAATCTTTCTGGTAACAGGCTTCCTAGCCTGTATTAAGGTATCAATAACTGACTCCGAAAAACCACGCTTTGATAAAATCAAGCGTTCAATTTCCAAGCAGTCAGCTTCAGAGAAATTAGATTTTGATGTTTGAAAGGACCCTGAGTTAGAAGGTCCTGTCTCAGAGGCAGACACCAAGGTGGACAGGATGACATGTCCACTAGATCTGCATACCAGGTCCTGCGTGGCCACGCAGGCGCTATCAGAATCACCGATGCTCTCTCCTGTTTGATCCTGGCAATCAATCGAGGAAGCATCGGGAAGGGTGGAAACACATAGGCCATCCCGAAGGTCCAAGGTGCTGTCAAAGCATCTACCAGGACTGCTCCCGGGTCCCTGGACCTGGACCCGTAACAAGGAAGCTTGGCGTTCTGGCGAGACGCCATCAGATCTATCTCTGGTTTGCCCCAAAGTCGAAGTATTTGGGCAAAGATCTCCGGATGAAGTTCCCACTCCCCCGGATGAAAAGTCTGACGACTTAGGAAATCCGCCTCCCAGTTCTCCACTCCAGGAATGTGGATCGCTGACAGGTGGCAAGAGTGAGACTCTGCCCAGCGAATTATCTTTGATACTTCCATCATCGCTAGGGAGCTTCTTGTCCCTCCTTGATGGTTGATGTAAGCTACAGTCGTGATATTGTCCGACTGAAACCTGATAAACCCCCGAGTTGTTAACTGAGGCCAAGCCAGAAGGGCATTGAGAACTGCTCTCAATTCCAGAATGTTTATTGGAAGGAGACTCTCCTCCTGAGTCCATGATCCCTGAGCCTTCAGGGAATTCCAGACAGCGCCCCAACCTAGTAGGCTGGCATCTGTTGTTACAATTGTCCAATCTGGTCTGCTGAATGGCATCCCCCTGGACAGATGTGGCCGAGAAAGCCACCATAGAAGAGAATTTCTGGTCTCTTGATCCAGATTCAGAGTAGGGGACAAATCTGAGTAATCCCCATTCCACTGACTTAGCATGCACAATTGCAGCGGTCTGAGATGTAGGCGTGCAAAGGGTACTATGTCCATTGCCGCTACCATTAAGCCGATTACCTCCATGCATTGAGCCACTGACGGGTGTTGAATGGAATGAAGGACACGGCAAGCATTTTGAAGCTTTGTTAACCTGTCTTCTGTCAGGTAAATCTTCATTTCTACAGAATCTATAAGAGTCCCCAAGAAGGGAACCCTTGTGAGTGGGAAGAGAGAACTCTTCTCTTCGTTCACCTTCCACCCATGCGACCTTAGAAATGCCAGTACTAACTCTGTATGAGACCTGGCAGTTTGAAAGCTTGACGCTTGTATCAGAATGTCGTCTAGATACGGAGCCACCGAAATTCCTCGCGGTCTTAGTACCGCCAGAAGAGAGCCCAGAACCTTTGTGAAGATTCTTGGAGCCGTAGCCAACCCGAACGGAAGAGCTACAAACTGGTAATGCCTGTCTAGGAAGGCAAACCTTAGATACCGGTAATGATCTTTGTGAATCGGTATATGAAGGTAGGCATCCTTTAAATCCACAGTGGTCATGTACTGACCCTTTTGGATCATGGGTAAGATTGTCCGAATAGTTTCCATTTTGAACGATGGAACTCTTAGGAATTTGTTTAGGATCTTTAAATCCAAGATAGGTCTGAAGGTTCCTTCTTTCTTGGGAACCACAAACAGATTTGAGTAAAACCCTTGTCCGTGTTCCGACCGCGGAACCGGATGGATCACTCCCATTAGTAAAAGATCTTGTACACAGCGTAGAAACGCCTCTTTCTTTATCTGGTTTGTTGACAACCTTGAAAGATGAAATCTCCCTTTTGGGGGAGAGGCTTTGAAGTCCAGAAGATATCCCTGAGATATGATCTCTAACGCCCAGGGATCCTGGACATCTCTTGCCCAAGCCTGGGCGAAGAGAGAGAGTCTGCCCCCCACTAGATCCGTTCCCGGATCGGGGGCCCTCCCTTCATGCTGTCTTAGGGGCAGCAGCAGGTTTCCTGGCCTGCTTGCCCTTGTTCCAGGGCTGGTTAGGTTTCCAGCCTTGTCTGTAGCGAGCAACAGCTCCTTCCTGTTTTGGTGCAGAGGAAGTTGATGCTGCTCCTGCCTTGAAGTTACGAAAGGCACGAAAATTAGACTGTCTAGCCCTAGGTTTGGCTCTGTCTTGAGGCAGGGCATGGCCTTTACCTCCTGTAATGTCAGCGATAATTTCCTTCAAACCGGGCCCGAATAAGGTCTGCCCTTTGAAAGGTATGTTAAGTAATTTAGATTTAGAAGTAACATCAGCTGACCAGGATTTTAGCCACAGCGCTCTGCGTGCCTGAATGGCGAATCCGGTATTCTTAGCCGTAAGTTTAGTTAAATGTACTACGGCATCAGAAATAAATGAATTAGCTAGCTTAAGGGCTTTAAGCTTGTGTGTAATCTCATCCAATGGAGCTGATTCAAGGGTCTCTTCCAGAGACTCAAACCAAAATGCTGCTGCAGCCGTGACAGGCGCAATGCATGCAAGGGGTTGTAATATAAAACCTTGTTGAACAAACATTTTCTTAAGGTAACCCTCTAACTTTTTATCCATTGGATCTGAAAAGGCGCAGCTATCCTCCACCAGGATAGTGGTACGCTTAGCCAAAGTGGAAACTGCTCCCTCCACCTTAGGGACCGTTTGCCATAAGTCCCGTGTGGTGGCGTCTATTGGAAACATCTTTCTGAATATAGGAGGGGGTGAGAAAGGCACACCGGGTCTATCCCACTCCTTAGTAACAATTTCAGTAAGTCTTTTAGGTATTGGAAAAACGTCAGTACTCGACGGTACCGCAAAATATTTATCCAACCTACACATTTTTTCTGGTATTGCAACTGTGTTACAATCATTCAGAGCCGCTAACACCTCCCCTAGTAATACACGGAGGTTTTCCAGCTTAAACTTAAAATTTGAAATGTCTGAATCCAGTCTATTTGGATCAGATCCGTCACCCGCAGAATGAAGCTCTCCGTCCTCATGTTCTGCAAATTGTGACGCAGTATCTGACATGGCCCTAATATTATCAGCGCACTCTGTTCTCACCCCAGAGTGATCTCGCTTACCTCTAAGTTCTGGTAATTTAGACAAAACTTCAGTCATAACATTAGCCATGTCCTGTAGTGTGATTTGTAATGGCCGCCCTAAAGTACTCGGCGTTACAATATCACGCACCTCCCGAGCGGGAGATGCAGGTACTGACACGTGAGGCAAGTTAGTCGGCATAACTTCCCCCTCGTTGTTTGGTGAATGATGTTCAATTTGTACAGAATGACTCTTATTCAAAGTAGCATCAATGCAATTAGTACATAAATTTCTATTGGGCTCCACCTTGGCTTTTGCACATATAGCACAGAGATATTCCTCTGAGTCAGACATGTTTAACAAACTAGCAATTAAACTAGCAAGCTTGGAAATACTTTTCACTCAAATTACAAGTATTATGGAAAACGCACTGTGCCTTTAAGAAGCACAGAAAAAAATTATGACAGTTTAATAATAAGGAACCGGAAAAATTATAAAAACCAGATTTTTCCCAGTAAAGGCATAACTTTAGCAAAGGATTGCCCCCATTAGTAATGGATAACTAACCCTTAATAGCAGAAAAAAATGTACAAAATATAAACGTTTTTTATCACAGTCAAAGCACAATCTCACAGGTCTGCTGTGAGTGATTACCTCCCTCAAAATAATTTTTGAAGACCCTTGAGCTCTGTAGAGACGATCCGGATCATGCAGGAAGAGAAACAGACTTTTGACTGAATTTTTGATGCGTAGCAAAAGCGCCAAAATAGGCCCCTCCCCCTCACCCACAGCAGTGAGGGAAGTTCAGTAAACTGTCTTAAATTAAAATAAACGACAGCCAAGTGGAAAAACAGTGCCCAAAAAACAATTTTTCACCCAGTACCTCAGATAATTAAACAATTTAGCATGCCAGCAAAAACGTTTAAAATCAAATAACATGAAATGTCATTAAACAGCCTGTTGCTAGACGTTCCCACTGCAAGTTAGGCTAAAAATTATATGCATATAGTATTACCCAGAGAAGTGCCATTCCCCAGAATACTGAAGTGTACACATATATACATAAACAGCCTGATACCAGTTGCTACTACTGCATTTAAGGCTGAACTTACATTATATCGGTATTGGCAGTATTTTCTCAGTCAATTCCATTTCTCAGAAAATAATATACTGCAACATACCTCTTTGCAGGTGAACCTGCCCGCTGTCCCCTGATCTGAAGTTTACCTCACTCCTCAGAATGGCCGAGAACAGCAAAATGAATCTTAGCTACGCCGGCTAAAATCATCCAAAAACTCAGGTAGATTCTTCTTCAAATTCTACCTGAGAAGGAACAACACACTCCGGTGTTGTTTTAAAATAACAAACTTTTGATTGAAGATATAAAAACTAAGTATAATCACCACAGTCCTCTCACACATCCTATCTATTAGTTGGGTGCAAGAGAATGACTGGGTGTGACGTAGAGGGGAGGAGCTATATAGCAGCTCTGCTTGGGTGATCCTCTTGCACTTCCTGTTGGGGAGGAGTTAATATCCCAGAAGTAATGATGACCCGTGGACTGACTACACTTAACAGGAGAAAAAACGTTACATTTTTCACAATTTTAGGTTTCTCACTGAAATCATTTACAAACAGCTTGTTCAATTATGGCACAAATGGTTGTAAATGCTTCTCTGGGATCCCCTTTATTCAGAAATAGCAGACATATATGGCTTTGGCGTTGCTTTTTGGTAATCAGAAGGCCGTCAAATGCCGCTGCGCATCACACGTGTATTATGGCTAGCAGTGATGGGGTTAATTATGTAGCTTGTAGGGAGCTTGCAGGGTTAATTTTAGCTTTAGTTTAGAGCTCAGCCTCCCACCTAAAACATCAGACCCCCTGATCCCTCCCAAACAGCTCTCTTCCCTCCCCCACCCCACAATTGTCCCCGCCATCTTAAGTACTGGCAGAAACTCTGCCAGTACTAAAATAAAAGCTATATTGGGGCTTTTTTTTGGCATATTTACATATGCTGCTGTGTAGGATCCCCCCTTAGCCCCCAACCTCACTGATCCCCCACCAAACAGCTTTCTAACCCACCCCCTCTGCCTTAATGGGCGCCATCTTGGGTACTGGCAGCTGTCTGCCAGTACCCAGTTTAGTAACAAAAGTATGTTTATTTGTTTTTTCATAGCCCTTTGCTGTAGTGTAGCTCCCCCCCCCCCCCCCCAGACCAACCCCCCACCCCTTCCAGAACCCTTAGATCATAATTTATTTAGTTAAATGTTTTTTTTTTTTTTACTATTCTTAACTTAACTTTTGCTGCAGTGTAGCGGTTCCCTCCCGCTCCCACCCCGTGCACGCGCCCCCCCCCCCGCCCCCTGTGCGCGCCCCCGCCTGTCCCGCCCCCTCCCCTTCATCCGGCACACCGATGGCCGCCCACCCGCCTCCCAGACTTGCTCCCACCCACCAACGATACCGGCCACCGATGTCCGATGCAGAGAGGGCCACAGAGTGGCTCTCTCTGCATCGGATGGCCAAGGGGGGTTATTGCAGGATGCCTCCATATCGAGGCATCACTGCAATAACCGGAAAGCAGCTGGAAGCGAGCAGGATCGCTTCCAGCTGCTTTCCAGACCAAGGACGTACGCCACACGTCCTCGGTCATTAACTGACTTTTTTTTGAGGACGTGTGGCGTACGTCCTTGGTCGTTAAGGGGTTAAACACATATATTTAGAATAAAGTGCCCAAACATAGCTTAGAGAGTGTCATAAATAAAATGAGACTTACTTACCCTAAGACACTCATCTACATATAGTAGATGGCCAAACCAGTACTGAGACGAGAATCAGTAGAGGTAATGGTATATAAGAGTATATCGTCGATCTGAAAAGTCTCTACGACCGATAACAGAGAACCTATGAAATAGATCTCCTAGAGGAAGACCATTGTATTCAAATAGGCAATACTCTCTTCACATGCCTCTGACATTCACTGCACTCTGAGAGGAAAACCGGGCTTCAGCCTGCTGCGAAGCGCATATCAACGTAGAATCTAGCACAAACTTACTTCACCACCTCCATGGGAGGCAAAGTTTGTAAACATGAATTGTGGGTGTGGTGAGGGGTGTATTTATAGGCATTTTGAGGTTTGGGAAACTTTGCCCTGGTAGGAAAGTATATCCCATACGTCACTAGCTCATGGACTCTTGCTAATTACATGAAAGAAAACTACTTTATCATAATAGATACTGATCCTCCCTGTCATGGACTTGTAGGAAAATAAATAACAGAATAACCAACTCTGGCTTTCCACAAAGGGGTAGCAAAGTGTTAAAAGTAAAGCAAAGGACTGCCTTGCCGCCTTTTAACTGCTAAAAACTTAAATTATGCATACCTGATAATTTTCTTTTCTTCAGATGGAAAGAGTCCACAGCTGCAGTCATTTTTGGGAATTCAGAACCTGGCCACCAGGAGGAGGAAAAAGACACCCCAGCCAAAGGCTTAAATACCTCTCCCACTTCCCTGAACCCCCAGTCATTCTGCAGAGGAACCAGGAACAATAGAAGAAATCTCAAGGTGAAAAGGTGTCAGAAGAACAAAAATTACCTCCGCCCCACCGGAAAAATACAAACGGGGAGCTATAGACTCTTTCCATTTATGAAGAAAAAAACTTAAAATTATGCTTACCTGATAAATTTTCTTTACTTCAGATGGAATGAGTCCACAGCTGCATTCATTATTTTTGGGAAAACTACACCCAAGCTTTAGAGGACACTGAATGCGAAAACAAGGGGGAGGGGTACAACAGGAGGCCCCATTCTGAGGGCACCAGGCCTGAAAACCCCTACCCAACAAAAACCCACTTCGTCCGAAGCCGAGAAAACCTTGAGAAAAAAAGGAAAAGGCCCCAATGACCACAGGGACTAGACACAACTGAGCCAACAAGCCTCCAGGAGACACCGTCGACCCCAAACACACCCCTTAATAGAGAAAGGGTTCAGACTAACGTAATCTCCCACAAAGGGAAAAGACACGGAAGAACATTCATCAAGGACTCCAGAAAAAAAACGAAAAAGGGTACAGCGAGTCCCAATAAAAATACAAAAAGGCAAAAACCTGAGAAACCGGGCCAAGTTCACAGAGAGCCAATCAGTCTCTAATAAACAAGGGGAGGCAACACCTAGACCCCAGATTGTACTGAAATCCCGAGATAGGACCGGGAATCTGAAACAGAGAAGAGATCGTCTCCCAAACACAGTGCAGGTCGCTAAGATATCTAAATCTTCAGAAACCAAAACCATGTGCAGCACAATAGGTAAATACTTGAGTCAAAAAGGAAATTTATGCTTACCTGATAAATTTATTTCTTTTTCGATACGATGAGTCCACGGATTTCATCCTTACTTGTGGGATTACGCCTCCTGGTCAGCAGGAGGAGGCAAATAGCACCAAAGCAGAGCTGTATATATAGTTCCTCCCTTCCCTCCCAACCCAGTCATTCGACCAAAGTTAGGAAGAGAAAGGAAAAGCCAAGGTGCAGAGGTGTCTGAAGTTTAACAAAAATTCAATAACCCGTCTCAAACAGGGCGGGCCGCGGACACATCGTATCGAAAAAGAAATCAGGTAAGCATAAATTTCTTTTTGTTTTTCAAGATACGATGAGTCCACAGATTTCATCCTTACTTGTGGGATACAATACCAAAGCTATAGTACACTGATGGGAGAGACAAGAAAGGGAATCTAAACGGAAGGCACCACTGCTTGAAGAACCTTTCTCTCAAAAACAAGCTCAGCCGAAGCAAAGATATCAAATTGTAAAATTTAAAAAAAAATTGAAGAGAATACCAAGTCACAGCCTAGCAATCAGCTCAACTGAAGTATTATGTTCGGATGTCCACGAGAAAGCAACAGCTCAAGGGGGAAGGAGCCGAAACTCTTACAGGAGGCTGCTGTCCAGCAATCACATAAGCAAAACGGACAATACTCTTCAACCAAAAGGAAGAAGTCGTAGCTTACTAACCCTTACCTCTCTAGAAAAAAAGTCAAACAGAAAAGACGATTGACGAACGTCCGTAGTTGTTTAGAAAGAAAATCTCTCTTTTAAAATACCGACTACGTCCAAACGTGCAGAAGACCTGCCTTCTGAGAGAAAGATTAGGACACAAGGCATGAACAAATAATTCCCAATTAAAATTCTTGTCTGAAACAACGATTAAGAAGAAAACCAAGTTAAGCACATAACACCACCTTATCTAAATGAAAAATAAGGCAAGGCGAATTATATATTAATGCAGAAATCTCAAACACTCTTCGAGCAGAAGAAAAGGCAACAAGAAGTAAAACTTCCAAGATAACAACTTAATATCAATGGAATGCATAGGTTCAACAGAACCCCTTGAAGAACCTTCAAAATCTAAATCCAAATTCCATGAAGGAGCAATTGGTTAAAACACAGGCCTGACTTCAATCAGAGCCTTACAAAAAGATTAAACATCTGGGACATCTGCCAGACGCAGGAGGAACAGATTAGAAAAAAGCAGAGAGCCAACCCCTCAGGGAACTCACTGAAAACCCATTCCTAAAGAAAAAACAAAATCCTGGGAATCCCAACACTACTTCATGAGTAACCCTTGGATTCCCACTAAGAAAGACATATGTCCTATCTCATGGTCAAGCTTCCTAACACAGGCTTACATGCCTGAATAAAGGAACCTATGACCAAAACTAATACACCTCGCTGGTATAGAATCAAGCGACCAATCTCCCAAGCAATCAGCCTCAAAGAAACTGGACTTGGATGGAAGAAGGGACCCTGACAAAAAGTCCTTCCTCAACAGAAACGTCCAAGATAGCAGAGATGACATGTTCACCAGATCGGCATACCAAATCCTGCAAGGCCACACGAAAGCGAGGAGAATCACCGACGCCTTCTCCTATTTGATTCTAAGAATCACCCGTCAAAAAAAACGCAACAGGGGAAACAGACATTCTAGGCTGAAGGACCAAGCACTGCCAAGGTAATTATCAGCTCGGACTGGGAGCCCTGGACCTGGGCCCGTATCTCGAAAAGCCAGGCAGGCTGACAAGACGCCATGAGATCCAACTCCAGCCGACCCTATTTGAAAATCAGTTTGGAAAATACTCCTGGACAGAGTTCCCACTCTCCCGAATGAAAAACCCGACTGCTCAGAAAAACCATTTCCCAAGTGTCCACCCCTGGGATATGGAACGCTGACAGATAGCAAGAAGAACTGGGCCGAAGCCAACTGAGGCCAAACCAGAAGAGCGTTGAAGCTCGCTCTTAATTGCAGGAAGTCTATAAAAAGAACAGACTCCGCTAGAGTCCACACTCCGCGAAATCATGTTCAAAATCATGTTCCCTGAGATAGGTGATCCAGAGACAGAGAAAAAAAGTCCCTTGTCTCCTGATCTAGAGCTATTTGAGGAGACAAGTTTGCACAACCTCCGTTTCATTGCCTGAATATGCTTAATTGCATAGGTCTGAGGTGGAACGAACAAAACTGAAATTTAAGCGACACAAGGCGCTGCACAGTTAATCAACCTTAGAAGGATCAAAGGTTGATTGATCCTGCAACCCTCCAATCGTTACAAAGCTCAGCCACAGTGCCTTAGCATGCTGAGCCATCTGTCCGGCTAAGGTCCATTACCGTCACCATCAGCCCGAAAACCCCTATGTACTGAGCCACTGAAGGCAAGAAGTGGACTGAAGGGCTGGACCAGAAATGCCTAGATATCCTGATCGTAGTCAGAAAAACTTCATTGATATGGAATACCTCATGATTCCCAAGAAAAACACCCTTGTGCTTGGGACTAAGGAAACGCTTCCAAAATCACCTACCACCCGTGAGCTCAAGGAAAGTTAACAACATTCGTGTAAATCTTGATTGCTGAAAGAATGACGCCTGGACTAGTGATATTCGCCAGACAGGACGCCATTGCAATGTCCCGTCACTGAAGCACTGCCAACGGCGATCCCAGAGTCTCCAAAGAACTTGGAACTATGACAAGACCAAATATTAGAACTGGAACAACTACTCCCAGATCTAAGAGGTCTCCTACGCAGAGTAAGGACGACTCACCCTTCGTCCGATTCTCAGACAAGAGAGGAAAACATTTGAACTCAAAAATTCAGTCCCCTACAAGATCCAATCCTGGACTGGGACAAGTCCACATGCCGTCTTTGACTTATCATCAGGCTATGTGTTCATAAAAACAATGCTCTAGTCCAAGAGCAGGGACTGATCCACCCATGTCCCCAGTTTGATAACTGGAAAGGGAGAAATTTAAATAAAGGAATAAACTCGAATAACGCAGCAAACCAATATGCTGTCACGCCAGTGACAGTAGAAAAGTACACAGACTGTTGTCATTGTAAATAAGTAGAGACTGCAGTAGCAGGTGGAATCGAACTCCCAAGCTCCTGTTTTTAAAGCACGTAAGGCTATCTTGTAAATATAGGAAATGCCCTTGGCACCAATTCCATCTGAAACTGAAATTTCCAGTGTCATAGAAGACCCTTAAAAAATATAAAGTCCTCTAACAATGCTACTATCTATGAAAAATCATAGAACGCCCATAGCCCCTCGAAGAGAGTGAAGGAAACGCAGGGCACTGCATATGGACCATAAAATTTCAACGGAAACTATGAGAAGTTTATGTCCATCGTTAACAGACTCCCAAACAGCAATCGCCATAGAGGGAGTAGGTTCAAAAAGAAAAATAAATTGGAATTGTAAGAAATTTGTCACATAGGAAATGATACTGTTCCTCAAAATCTGAAAAGTAACTCTAGACTAGTGTACGTTTAACTCATCCTCATCACAAAAGATGAGTTAACAAAGAAACAGTGGAAATAAATTTAGTATAAATCGTAAAGTAACTCATTTTAGTGTGTTGATGTACCATCCTACGTCATAAGGGATGAAGTAATCAATAAACAGCAGCAATTCTTTTAATAAAATTTACACAGAAAATGTTTTATTGTCCCTTTAAATTTTAAAAGAATGACTCATGTCTGTCGTGTAGAAAACAATCCAATAACGACATTAATATTGCTGCAACAAGACATCACTATGTTGAAATCAAAGTCTATGCAAGTAACCGCAGAGCACTGCCTGTGGTTCATAAATTAAATTTGCCTATAAGAAAAAAAATTGTGGCACGGAGTGACCAGAGTCACCATACTCCTAACAACCTCTTCTGAAGGAGTATTTTAAATTAAAAAGTAACACCTGAAAAAAAGTTACTGTCACTTTAATTTTTTTTTTTTTTTTAAAAAGGGATAGCATAATTCCGTTTTAATCTCTTGCAGCAACTAGGGCAAAAACAGCATAAATAAAGTTGCTAGAGCACAATGCCCCTCAAATGCATCCCCCTCTGAGTAGGTTGGTCTCTTAAGTCGGAACCCCATCGCAAATGGGAAAACATAGGCTACAATCTTTTATGCACACGCCTAAATTATGTTAAACATGTCTTTTCGGACCAATCCTTTATAGAGGCAGGAAGACATGGTACGGTACAATCCCAAAGACCACCCTCAAGGGTGTAGACATAACCTATCTCCCGGTCGGCATGGGATTCTATTGAACCGCCGGGAGAGGAAAAAGAGCGCACCAAGTAATGCCGTCCCTTCAAAGGACTGCCCTACGTTGGCGGAGGCACAACAGGTATCTCCCGGGCGGCATGAAAGAGCGTGCCAAGTAATGGCGTCCCCCCAAGGACCACCCTTCATGGGCGGAGACACAACAGGTATCTCCCGGGCGGCATGATAATTTTTAGGAACCGCCGGGAGATAAAAACAGACTCATAACATAAATCATTCTTATGATATTTATCCAAATCCAAGACTCCTAACAGGCATCCTTCGTGGCAACCAAACAGCCATTACCCGGTCAGCAAGTCTTTAGTAACCGCCGGGGAAAGTAACAGAGTGCCCCACTGATAAATAAAAAGGCTCACAATTACCCCCTTCATAGGGAAAAAGTCTCAGTCATCTCCCGGTCGGCAACTTATGTAACTGCCGGGAGAGGAGATAGATTGTCAAGGGGAATGAGAACGATACAGTCTCCTGGCCCTGATTCAAACCTCCTAAGGAAATATCAGTATTTGTCCCTCGTGGGCGCCGGTCGCCATAAAGATCTTATAGATCTGATCCCCATGAGAAAAACTACTAAGTGTAATGAGGAACTACTTAGCTGAGTAAACTACCGCACGGTCAGGTAGCACCTTTAAAATAAAACAAAGCCAAACACCTCCCGGTCGGCATATTTATATGTCAACCACCAGGAGTAAAACCACACTGATTTGCAGTATAATATAGCCTCTTTCACAATAAAGGGCCCATCCTTATCAAGACTGATTGACTATAAGGGGAGCCATCTCCCAGCCGGCATATTCTATGTGGAAACCGCCGGGAGCAAAACACTGACTCCGGTCCCCAGTGTCTGTGTAACATAGTATTCTTAGGTTAGTTATCCCCCAACAAGAGATCACAGTCCCATCACAATAAGGAACACATATTTACTTAGTCCTTAACATGTGATATGTAGGTAATGCAGAAGTACTTTCTTCTGAGAGAATTTTAATGTCCCCAGAATAATAAAGTGAGCACTTACCTTGAACGCTGAGCGACAGCATGGCAGTCCATCAGGTGTAAGAGGTCCTTATCTCCCTCCCATAGCCCTGTGGAAACAGATCAGCCCGAGTTACCATGCGCTTAGACAATCTATAATGGGGCAGCAACATGTTTATGAGGCGCAGTGAGAATTATGTCCCACCAGTTCCTAATGCTTTAAAGCCACCAAAAAGCCCTTGCTGTAGAGACTGATCTGGTCTAGGCTACACCCCAGGTCAAAGTAGCACTCTTTGGCAGTACTTAAGAGGCGTAATCCCACAAGGATGAAATCCATGGACTCATCGTATCTTGAAAAAGAAACACTGCACGCTACAGTCATCCAAAGAGGACTCTGAAATTTGAAAACCTGCAGGGCAAGTAAAACAGTGGACAAGACACAGGCTATCCAAGACCCCCCCAGTCCTTTCCACAGCACCTGAACACCTCGAACACCCGGACGACAAAGCAGCAGAGCAACACATAATAGATCCTGCTCCAAACACCAGACCAGTCCAAGCGACAGGCACGTCTGAAAGACAGAAAAAAACCCCAACCACAAGCCTCCAGGAAATGGAAGAATGGGGGGGGGGGGAACTCACCCACTCCAATAGAGCTCGGGTGCCAACCCAATCCGCTCTTCCAAAATAGGTACTCCCAAGGAGAACCCCCTAGGACCTGAACAGAGAAAAGTGCAGTAGCTCCCTGAGAAGCCTTGGCACAACTCTTTATAACATTCCCGACATGGAGACCTCAACTTCCATAGTTAGAACAGAACAAGCCCCAGTGCAGCAGACATATCTCTTAGCACCTGTTCCAACCACCTGCCAACAAAGGCTTATCTCCATAGTCTTCTCTGGATACATAACCAGAGGACCACACCCAAAGAAGAAGAATGCAGAGCATCCCAAACCCCAGTCAAAAAGCCCCTAAGCGAAGCTTGGAGAAGGAGACAACACAGCCTATCATTCCTGATATGGAGACGACTAACTCCTGGAAGTAGGAAAAAGCCACACAGCCCTCACTTCCTTTATTAGATGGCAAAAACCATCAAATAGAAACACCCAATTAAGAAGTCTCGAACCGAAGGAAGAGAGCCTCAAAAAAGGAACAAAATCCAACGGGACAATTCCAAAGGCCTCAAGACAGAAGGATCTGAACCCAATCAGGACCAGCCTGAACCCAAGGGCCCTCACTGTCAAGGCCGCATAGAATCCCCCCTAGAAAGAGGGAGAGATCAACAGCAGACAAACACAGGACTAAAACACATCCAAAACAAACTTCCTTAGAAGCAACAGTGCGATGAAACAAATGCAAGAAGCAATTCCAGATAAAATTCCCAAAGGAAATATTAAACCAACACAAGCTAACCAAATAAAAACAATTCTAAGCGGATAAAAATAAAAAGATAAGGCAACACGCAGGTTATTGCCTAAGAAGAACAGGCGTACCCGCAGGACCGGCCCAACAGGGACCCTGTTCTTCCAAGCTCAGAACTGGAAAGGGATACTTTAGAAACAAGACTATATACCTTATCCCCTTATGTCTAACTCTGTAAGCTATACGAAGAAACAGACTGAACATCCTCAGATCCATTAACGATGTGATCTTCAAACAATGCCAAAGGGTGCCTCAAGAAAACACGAATACCGAATAGCACAGCATACCCCCGCCAGAGCAAAGGACGAATCCGGCCCTGAAGGTTGACCCCCTGAAGCCTCAGGGACAGTTGTTCCCCCATATTGCTGAACAGGCCATCCCATGCCTGAAGAGCCCTGGATAACAGAACACGAACAATATCTTAAACCAACTTCTGGAAGTTGCAGATGCGCCAGCGCCAAAATTATGAGATATTGTGCCGAAACCTCTGGCGGGAACATGCCACCTTCAAGAGAAGGATAAGCAAAGTCTAGGTTACCTGCATGCATAGTAAGCGATAGTGGAAGGGAACTCGCCACTCAGAGGACAGAAGCCCCAGTGGCGGATGTCTCAATGTCCCCTTGATTCCCCGATCCCAAGGAATTGAGCACTTTAATACGGCATTTGGAACATAACTGATAGGCTTGTATCATCCGGGACAATACACATTCTGCGCAAGGAGTAAAAACTGAAATAGACGTCCGTCTCCACAATATCAGACTGCTCCATAATTAGGATATTGATACAAAAGATTGGACCAAAATAAACAAACGGCACCTGACACCCACAGTGGCTGGGGCACTCACCACCTCCTATGAACCCGACACCAGCAGACCAGAATTTCTCCGTCACCACACGGTCAGGAATGTGGAAATGGAGGTCACAAACGTGACCACGCCAGGTCACCAAGAGAACCGTATAGTCCAAAAAAAGCACACCCGACCTAAGGCCGCGTCACTTTCCAAAAGCCTTTAATGTTCCACAAGCCATGAGCCAAAAAGAACCAAACATAAGCAAGTTGAATCATATAAAACATGTTTAAAAAAAAAAAAACCCTGTTCAATAACCCCCCTCAGGAGATATTAACCCTTGATTCCAAGATACAAAAGGAGCCTCACCGAGACCCTTAGATATAAAGGTAGTCCCGCTAGGTGACAGAATCTCAGAAAAACATCTGTAATGCAGTACATTTCATGAAGAAAGCAAAATGAAACAATCTACGCAGTAGAACAGGAACACGGCCCTTCAAGTGCGACAGATAGTAGCATCGCCTCTGCCATGGACTTGAGAGAAGAAAGCAGGCAGTGAAACTCATCAACGATTATTGCTTGTGGAGCTGTTAAAACGAGTCGGGATTGTTTCACAGAAAAGCTCTCCCTACATCTCCGGACTCTAACTTTCATCCAAGCTTTCACTGAAAGGCTGACAGGACTACTTAAAACTCCAGTCCCATGCGGAAGAGTACTACCCTCCATAAGAGACAAATTCAAAACTTCTGACACGTCTCTGCCAACCTCCTAGGACGAAAGGCAAAGAAAGACTGGGGTATGAGGGAAGTGGGAGGAGTATTTAAGCCTTTGGCTGGGGTGTCTTTGCCTCCTCCTGGTGGCCAGGTTCTGAATTCCCAAAAGTAATGAATGCAGTTGTGGACTCTTTCCATTTATGAAGAAAAGCCACCACTACTCTTACTCAAGAGATTGACGTGGTCACAGCTAGACCCAAATCCTTGCTTGCAAGAAAAAGTACCCATAAAAGGATTAAATTCTTCAGACACTAACTTCACACAACCTCCATTGACAGAGGCAAAGAGAATGACTGGGAGTTATGGGTAAGGCAGTTACACTTAACAGCTTTGCTGGGGTGCTCTTTACTTCCTCCTGCTGGCCAGGAGTTTAATAACCCACTAGTAATTGGAATGATGTCATGGGCTCTCCATGTCATAGGAAAGAAAATGCAAAATAAGAAAAATATGGAAAGAATAATATTCCCATGTGAATTGTGTTGTGTTCAGTACCTGTTGTAGCTGTTCCAGTATAGTTGGTTGTTGCTGAGAATTGGGGAATTTAAAATGGCTTGTTTGTACTGACTCACAACCTCGGAATTCCCTGAAATCTCCTCCTACACAAACACAACATGAAAGACACTTACAAAGACTCATAATTTGACATACAACAGTAATCCATTTTCTGGTGATATGTTGTAGTACTCACAGCACTAAAGAGATGACCCAGCATCATTTCAGGTATGGAGGATGTGAGGCCGGTTAACTGGAAAAGAGAGATCAGACATTTTCAAAATCAGAATGCAAAAGATACCAGCAAAAATATGAAACAAAATCATACAGATGCAAAAAATTTTAGAAAAAGATAAAATACAAAGAATCACAAGTGAGAGTCTTAATAAAATACTGAGAAAGAGCTTCTCTTACCTTATGTGCTGCCCAATCCATCCATCCTTTGGCATTAGGGTCAATATTTAACAGCACTAAACCTTCCACTGTGTTAGGATGAGACAGCTGTGTAGACAATCAGAAAACACAAGTTAAGACATTTTCATTATAATGGCCCTTTAAGATAAAGTAAGAGTTGTACATTTAATAAAAAAAAAAAAACAAAAAAAAAAAAAAAAAAAAAAAAAAAAAAACAGAATTTATGTTTACCTGATAAATTACTTTCTCCAACGGTGTGTCCGGTCCACGGCGTCATCCTTACTTGTGGGATATTCTCTTCCCCAACAGGAAATGGCAAAGAGCCCAGCAAAGCTGGTCACATGATCCCTCCTAGGCTCCGCCTACCCCAGTCATTCGACCGACGTTAAGGAGGAATATTTGCATAGGAGAAACCATATGGTACCGTGGTGACTGTAGTTAAAGAAAATAAATTATCAGACCTGATTAAAAAAAAAAACCAGGGCGGGCCGTGGACCGGACACACCGTTGGAGAAAGTAATTTATCAGGTAAACATAAATTCTGTTTTCTCCAACATAGGTGTGTCCGGTCCACGGCGTCATCCTTACTTGTGGGAACCAATACCAAAGCTTTAGGACACGGATGAAGGGAGGGAGCAAATCAGGTCACCTAAATGGAAGGCACCACGGCTTGCAAAACCTTTCTCCCAAAAATAGCCTCAGAAGAAGCAAAAGTATCAAACTTGTAAAATTTGGTAAAAGTGTGCAGTGAAGACCAAGTCGCTGCCCTACATATCTGATCAACAGAAGCCTCGTTCTTGAAGGCCCAAGTGGAAGCCACAGCCCTAGTGGAATGAGCTGTGATTCTTTCGGGAGGCTGCCGTCCGGCAGTCTCGTAAGCCAATCTGATGATGCTTTTAATCCAAAAAGAGAGAGAGGTAGAAGTTGCTTTTTGACCTCTCCTTTTACCGGAATAAACAACAAACAAGGAAGATGTTTGTCTAAAATCCTTTGTAGCATCCAAATAGAATTTTAGAGCGCGAACAACATCCAAATTGTGCAACAAACGTTCCTTCTTTGAAACTGGTTTCGGACACAGAGAAGGTACGATAATCTCCTGGTTAATGTTTTTGTTAGAAACAACTTTTGGAAGAAAACCAGGATTAGTACGTAAAACCACCTTATCTGCATGGAACACCAGATAAGGAGGAGAACACTGCAGAGCAGATAATTCTGAAACTCTTCTGGCAGAAGAAATTGCAACTAAAAACAAAACTTTCCAAGATAATAACTTAATATCAACGGAATGCAAGGGTTCAAACGGAACCCCCTGAAGAACTGAAAGAACTAAATTGAGACTCCAAGGAGGAGTCAAAGGTTTGTAAACAGGCTTGATTCTAACCAGAGCCTGAACAAAGGCTTGAACATCTGGCACAGCAGCCAGTTTTTTGTGAAGTAACACCGACAAGGCAGAAATCTGTCCCTTCAGGGAACTTGCAGATAATCCCTTTTCCAATCCTTCTTGAAGGAAGGATAGAATCCTAGGAATCTTAACCTTGTCCCAAGGGAATCCTTTAGATTCACACCAACAGATATATTTTTTCCAAATTTTGTGGTAAATCTTTCTAGTTACAGGCTTTCTGGCCTGAACAAGAGTATCGTTAAACACTAAAAAACTCTAAGCCATCTCCGTGGAGATGTTGCCTGTACAACGGCAAAGAGAATGACTGGGGTAGGCGGAGCCTAGGAGGGATCATGTGACCAGCTTTGCTGGGCTCTTTGCCATTTCCTGTTGGGGAAGAGAATATCCCACAAGTAAGGATGACGCCGTGGACCGGACACACCTATGTTGGAGAAAAGGACAGACCAGCATTTTCTATTAAGATTAATCACACTTAAACTTCTTTCTTGTTCATAGCAGTCTCTCTCTCTCATTTTTAGGGCCGATATTTGGAATTCCTTAAATATCGGTTATCGGCCAGAAACTTACCGATATGGAGCAAATCGAAAGAAATTTAGCTTTGTGTACTTCAGGGAAACTATGTAGTTTTAAAGGACACAAATCATCTATAGCACATATAAGCGGGACATAGCATCTAACAATAAATAGCACTGATAAAAGAGTACAAGCACAGGTGTTCCTGGGAGCTCAGTTACCAACTACCATAACACCAATGGCAGGCCTGTAGATGGACTTGCATAAACAAACGTATGATTTCCGAAATGGAAAATGTGATCTTTAAGTGGCAGTCTAGTCCAAAAAAAAATAAAAAAAATTTCACGATTCAGATAGGGCATGTAATTTTAAAAACAATTTTCCAATTTACTTTTATCACCAATTTTTCTTTGTTCTCTTGGTATTCTTAGTTGAAAGCTTAACCTAGGAGGGTCATATGCTAATTTCTTAGATCTTGAAGGCCGCCTCTTAAGAATGCATTTTAACAAGTTTTTCACCACTAAAGGGTGTTAGTTCATGTTTTTCATATAGATAACACTGTGCTCGTGCACCTGAAGTTACCTGGGAGCCATCACTGATTGGCTAAACTGCAAGTCTGTCAAAAGAACAAATAAAGGGGCAGTCTGCAGAGGCTTAGATACAAGATAATCACAGAGGTAAAAAATATATAAATATAACTGTGTTGGTTATGCAAAACTAGGGAATGGGTAAACAAGGGATTATCTATATTTTAAAACAATAACAATTCTGGTGTAGACTGTCCCTTTAAAGCTAGTTTCCCTGAAGTACACAGAGCTAAATTACTTTTGATTTGCACATAGGGGTAAGCAATACATAGAATCAAATCTGCTTGCTAATTGCGGTCACAAATAGAACATTATTTGTTGAATTCGGACAAATTTTTACACATTTTCAAAACATTTCACTAAAGCTGCTATATTTGATGATTTTTTTAAAAAACACAATTTATGCTTACCTGATAAATTTATTTCTCTTGTGGTGTATCCAGTCCACGGATTCATCCATTACTTGTGGGATATTCTCCTTCCCAACAGGAAGCTGCAAGAGGATCACCCACAGCAGAGCTGTCTATATAGCTCCTCCCCTAACTGCCACTACCAGTCATTCGACCGAAGACAAGCAAGAGAAAGTAGAAACTATAGGGTGCAGTGGTGACTAGTTTAAAAATAAAAAACACCTGCCTTAAAATGACAGGGCAGGCCGTGGACTGGATACACCACAAGAAAAATAAATTTATCAGGTAAGCATAAATTGTGTTTTCTCTTGTAAGGTGTATCCAGTCCACGGATTCATCCATTACTTGTGGGATACCAATACCAAAGCTATAGGACACGGATGAAGGGAGGGACAAGGCAGGCGCTTAAACGGAAGGCACCACTGCCTGTAAGACCTTTCTCCCAAAAATAGCCTCCGAAGAAGCAAAAGTATCAAATTTGTAGAATTTTGAAAAAGTATGAAGCAAAGACCAAGTCGCCGCCTTACAAATCTGTTCAACAGAAGCCTCATTTTTAAAAGCCCATGTGGAAGCCATCGCTCTAGTGGAATGAGCTGTAATTCTTACAGGAGGTTGCTGGCCAGCAGTCTCATAAGCTAAGCGGATTATACTTCTTAACCAAAAGGAAACAGAAGTTGCTGAAGCCTTTTGGCCTTTCCTCTGTCCAGAGTAGACAACAAACAATGCAGATGTTTGCCGAAAATCTTTAGTAGCTTGTAAATAAAACTTTAAAGCACGAACCACGTCAAGATTGTGTAAAAGACGTTCCTTCTTTGAAGAAGGATTAGGACACAGTGACGGAACAACAATCTCCTGATTGATATTCTTATAAGATACCACCTTAGGAAGAAACCCAGGTTTGGAACGCAAAACTACCTTATCTGCATGGAAGATCAGATAAGGGGAATCACACTGCAAGGCAGATAGCCATCTCTTCGTCTCGAAGAGTTTCAGAGTTACCAAGAACCGAACTTTCCAAGATAAAAGCTTGATATCTATGGAATGCAGAGGTTCAAACGGAACCCCTTGAAGAACTTTAAGAACTAAATTTAAACTCCATGGCGGAGCCACAGGTTTATACACAGGCTTGATTCCAACTAAAGCCTGACAAAAAGCCTGAACGTCTGGAACATCTGCCAGACGCTTGTGCAAAAGAATAGACAGAGCAGAAATCTGTCCCTTTAAGGAACTAGCCGACAATCCCTTCTCCAATCCTTCTTGGAGAAAAAACAATATCCTGGGAATCCTGACTTTACTCCATGAGTAACCCTTGGATTCACACCAATTAAGATAATTACACCATATCTTATGATAGATTTTCCTGGTGACAGGCTTTCGAGCCTGAATTAAGGTATCAATGACCGACTCGGAAAAACCACGTTTTGACAAAATCAAGCGTTCAATCACTAAGCAGTCAGACGCAGAAAAATTAGATTTGGATGTATGAAGGGACCTTGAAGTAGAAGGCCCTGCCTCAGCTGAATCAGCTGGGCCAATACAGTCGTGATGTTGTCCGACTGAAATCTGATGAACCTGACCGCAGCTAGCTGAGGCCAAGCCTGAAGAGCATTGAATATCGCTCTTCGTTCCAGAATGTTTATCGGAAGGAGAGCCTCCTCCCGAGTCCACGAGCCCTGAGACTTCAGGGAGTTCCAGACTGCACCCCAGCCCAGAAGGCTGGCATCTGTCGTTACTATAGTCCAATCTGGCCTGCGGAAGCTCATCCCCTTGGACAGATGGACCTGAGATAGCCACCAGAGAAGAGAATCCCTGGTTTCTTGATCCAGAATTAGTAGAGGGGACAAATCTGTGTAATCCCCATTCCACTGACTGAGCATGCAAAGTTGCAGCAGTCTGAGATGCAGGCGGGCAAACAGTACTAGGTCCATTGCCGCTACCATTAAACCGATTACTTCCATACACTGAGCCACTGAAGGACGAAAAGTGGAATAAAGAACACGGCAAGAGTCCAAAAGTTTTGACAATCTGGCCTTCGTTAGGTAAATCTTCATTTCTACCGAATCTATCAGAGTCCCTAGGAATGAAACTTTTGTTAGAGGTGATAGAGAACTCTTTTCTTTGTTCACCTTCCACCCATGGGACCTCAGAAATGCCAGAACAATGTCCATGTGGGACCTGGCAACTTGAAAAGTCGACGCCTGTATCAGAATGTCGTCTAAGTAAGGGACTACTGCTATACCCCGCGGCCTTAGGACCGCTAGAAGGGACCCTAGAACCCTTGTAAAGATTCTTGGTACCGTGGCCAACCCGAAGGGAAGAGCCACAAACTGGTAGTGCCTGTCTAGAAAGGCAAACCTAAGAAAACGATGATGATCTTTGTGTATCGGGATATGAAGATAAGCATCCTTCAAGTCTACGGTAGTCATATATTGACCCTCCTGGATCATAGGAAGGATGGTTCGAATAGTCTCCATCTTGAAGGATGGAACTCTGAGAAATTTGTTTAAGATCTTGAGATCTAAGATTGGTCTGAATGTTCCCTCTTTCTTTGGAACTACAAACTGATTTGAATAGAAGCCCTGTCCCTGTTCCTCCTGCGGAACTGGGTGGATCACTCCCATAACTAGGAGGTCTTGAACACAATGTAAGAATGCCTCTCTCTTTATCTGGTTTGCAGATAAAAGTGAGAGATGAAATCTCCCTTTTGGGGGAGAGGTTTTGAATTCCAGAAGAAAACCCTTGGACAAAATTTCCAATACCCAGGGATCCTGGACATCTCTTGCCCAAGCCTGGGCAAAGAGAGAAAGTCTGCCCCCCACAAGATCCAGTCCCGGATCGGGGGCTACTCCTTCATGCTGTCTTAGAGGCAGCAGCAGGCTTTTTTGCCTGTTTCCCCTTGTTCCAAGCCTGGTTAGGTCTCCAGACCGGCTTAGACCGTTTTGTGTTAGAGGAAGTTGAAGCTGCGCCACTTGAAATTTTTAAAGGGCGCGAAAACTAGACTGTTTGTTCCTAAATTTGTTGGACCTGTCTTGAGGAAGGGTGTGACCTTTTTCCTCCAGTGATGTCAGAAATGATCTCCTTCGGTCCAGGCCCGAATAGGGTCTGTCCTTTGAAGGGAATGTTGAGAAGTTTAGACTTTGAAGTCGCGTCAGCAGACCAGGATTTAAGCCATAGCGCCCTACGCGCCTGGATAGCAAAACCTGAATTTTTAGCCGATAGCTTGGTTAAATGAACAACGGCGTCAGAAACAAATGAATTGGCTATATTAAGGGCCCTAAGCTTGTCAATAATATCTTCCAACAGGGTTTCAACCTGGAGAGCCTCCTCTAGGGACTCAAACCAGAAAGCCGCGGCAGCAGTGACTGGGGCAATGCATGCAAGAGGCTGGAGAATAAAACCTTGTTAAATAAAAAATTTAAGGTAACCCTCTAATTTTTTATCCATTGGATCTAGAAAAGCACAACTGTCCACGACAGGGATAGTGGTACGCTTAGCTAGAGTAGAAACTGCTCCCTCAACCTTAGGGACCGTCTGCCATAAGGCCCGTGTAGCGGCGTCTATAGGAAACATCTTTTTAAAAAAAGGAGGGGGAGAGAACGGTACACCTGGTCTATCCCATTCCTTAGTAATAATTTCCAAAAACCTTTTAGGGATTGGAAAAACATCAGTGTAAGTAGGTACTGCATAGTATTTATCCAATCTACATAATTTCTCTGGGACTACAATAGTGTCACAGTTGTCCAGAGTTGCTAAAACCTCCCTGAGCAATACGCGGAGGTGTTCAAGCTTAAATTTAAATGTAGACATATCAGAATCAGATTGAAGTATCTTCCCTGAATCAGAAAAATCACCCACAGATTGAAGCTCCCCTGCTTCAGCTTCATTATATTGTGAGGGTGTATCAGACATAGCTACTAAAGCGTCAGAGAGCTCTGTATTTATTCTAGTCCCAGAGCCGTCTCGCTTTCCTTGCAATCCTGGCAGTTTAGATAACACCTCTGTAAGGGTATGATTCATAACTGCCGCCATGTCTTGCAAGGTATACGCAATGGGTGCGCTAGATGTACTTGGCGTCCCCTGAGCGGGATTTATAGGATCTGACACATGGGGAGAGTTAGTCGGCATAACTTCCTCCTTGTCAATTTCTTCTGGTGATAAATTTTTTAAAGCCAGAATATGGTCTTTGTAATCTATAGTAAAATCAGTGCATTTGGTACACATTCTAAGAGGTGGTTCCACAATGGCTTCTAAACATAATGAACAATGAGTTTCCTCTATGTCAGACATGTTTAAACAGGCTAGTAATGAGACCAGCAAGCTTGGAAAACACTTTAATAACTGAACAAGCAAAAAATAAAAACGGTACTGTGCCTTTGAGAAAAAAACAATCACAGAAACTGCAAAAACAGTGAAAAAAGCAGTAAATCTTACGAAATTTTTACAATGTGTATAATAGGCTGAAAGAGCATTGCACCCACTTGCATGGATGATTAACCCCTTAGTTTCAAAACCGGATCAAAAAAACAATAAACGTTTTTTAAACAGTCACAACAACTGCCACAGCTCTACTGTGGCCCTACCTGCCCATACAACGACTTTGGAAGGCACAAAAAACCCTTTAGAGAGGCCCTATATGTTCAGGGGACTCCTTCAGGGAAGCTGGATGTCTCAAGCTGCAAAAACTAATGGAAAATAGGCCCCTCCCAACCTGTACTCACAGTGAGAGGGCCTTAAAAAACTATCCCTAGGAAAAATCTAGTCAGCCATGTGGAAAAACTGGGCCCCAGAATAAAGTTTTATCACCAATATGAAATAAACGTTTATACACCTCAAGCAAACTTTATATCTATTCAGTAATGTGAGTAAATAATAAAAAATATTACCCTTTACAGCAAGCATGATACCAGTCGTTATTAAATCACTGTAATCAGGCTTATCTTAAATAAATCAGGTACTGTCAGCATTTTCTAGCTTTATCATTTCTCTAGAAAAATTTAAAACTGCACATACCTTGGAGCATGAGACCCTGCACGCTATTCCCCCAGCTGAAGTTACCCATCTCTTCAGTTATGTGTGAGAACAGCAATGGATCTTAGTTACAACCTGCTAAGATCATCAAAGACCACAGGCTGACTCTTCTTCAACTTTCTGCCTGAGGCTAAAAATAGTACAACTCCGGTACCATTTAAAAATAACAAACTTTTGATTGAAGATAAACTACATTAATTCACCACATCTCTCTAGCTACTTCCTTTCTTGTCGAGAGCTGCAAGAGAATGACTGGGAGTGGCAGTTAGGGGAGGAGCTATATAGACAGCTCTGCTGTGGGTGATCCTCTTGCAGCTTCCTGTTGGGAAGGAGAATATCCCACAAGTAATGGATGAATCCGTGGACTGGATACACCTTACAAGAGAAATTTAAATATTTTATTTTCCCCTTTTGTGGGCATAGAAAAACACATTTAAAAAAAAAAATGATAGTTCAGGCACATCAATTAAATGTCCACAACAGCAAACATTGAGTAGTAAACCATGCAGTATAGGAGACTAGTATCAATATTCTCTAGCAGTGGATAACAATGCTCTGGCCATTAGGTGGCACTGTTACACATGTATAAAACTGGCCACAAGTGACGTAATAAAGTAACTTTTAGTCCACTCCTCAATACCAGGGAAGGTATTTGCAATCCAGTAAATATATGAGCATATTAAAAATTAAAGCAAATAAATAAATCTAGCACTGATATTCCAGCATGCCCTTTTTTTTCGTTTGTCAAGTGGCTATATATATATATATATATATATATATATATATATATATATATATATATATATTTTTTTTTTTAAAACTTTACTTTTAACCCTTATCTGTAAGGTGTACCAAGTGAGCGTGTTTTTAGTGAAGTGGCCGCAATATATGAAAAAAACTAACCTTTTAACAGGAGACCATGATGAAATGTTATGCTTTCTGCACTATAATGTTTTTCTACTTTACTGGGAGTACTGAAGAAATCATGTAGTATCTAGCTTTGCAGTAGTGACTTAAATTTAAATTTTATATCAGTGTGCAGTTTAAAAAAAAGGGATTCATGCAATTTTTCTATGTTTTGGGAAGCGAATATATATATATATATATATATATATATATATATATATATATATATATATATATATATATATATATATATATACATATATATATATACATATATATATATATATATACACATATATATATATATATATGTGTATATATATATATATGTATATATATATATATATATATATATATATATATATATATATATATATATATATATATATATATATATATATATATATATATATATATATATATATATATATATATATATATATATACATAGGAAATTAGTACATCTAAGCAAGTATCCCCGCTTGTTTTCCCCCAGAAATTCGTAATATGCAATGTTTCCAATGCACAAGAGAATTGTGGGTTGGAAACATTGCATATTAAGAATTTCTGGGGGAAAGCAAGCGGGGATACTTGCTTAGATGTACTAATTTCCTATGCAAATATTTACATTGATTGATATATATATATATATATATATATATACATATATACATATACATATATACACACACACATATATACACACACACATATATACACACACACACACAATTACACTTTAAATTGTATATATATATATATATATATATATATATATATATATAGACAATTACACTTTAAATTGTCTTTTCTATGTATCTCAGTATCAGCAAGATTAATAAATATATATATATATATATATATATATATATATTATAAAATCTAGAGACAAATACAAGTAAAAAGTGTGCTGATAAAATTGCAATTTGATTTGTTTGGTTGTGTCCGTTTCAAATAGAGAAGTTATTCATTGCTATATTATCCTATGTTAACCTTTATTTATACAGAAATCAGATCATAGCATCATACCCTATTCTTAGAGAATTTAGTGATGTATGAAAAAGGATTTCAACCTGAGCTGGCTAGTTTTTGAGAATCTATAGGAAATCACATGTGCCACATAATGTAAGTTAAACCAGAAAGAGCAGGACAATCAGTGAGAAATAATGCAAGAGACCTATAGTGAGAGACTTGTCAGCAGAGATTAACAGAAAACCTGCAATAAGTTAAACTTTAAAGGAAATGCAATAGTAAAATGGGTTGAACCTCTAGCTTCCTGCTGATAGCCTTACAAGTGGTGGTCCTCTATGAAAACAGTTTCTTGTATCAGACTACAAGGATTAATCTGGTTGCGTCTAGCACTGCTAAAAACCTTCTGTTTAAAACAAATACTTATCAAATTGCAATATGTTCAGTGTGTTTTCATTTGTATTAGCTGCTTGATCTAAATATTTTAATCTCCCATTTGTTTTTCAATAAAAACGTGCACAAATAACTAGTCCGACTGACCAGAGATTCATCACACTGATCAGAGTCTTATAGGAGAAAAGTAAAATCCCAGAAACACTGTTTACACGTCAACATTTTAAGATTTATTGTCATAGCACACAAGTATATAGGCAAAGTTTGAAATGAATACAACTCTCTAGTTTTATTCATAGAGTACTATATTGTACTGCATCTGTCTCTCTCATCAAGAATCTGAAAACGCTCCTAACAGACTAGTAAAACGGACCTTTTAGTTTTGTTAGATTTGTAGTAACATAACACAATGTACACAAACACAGAGGGAGCAGGAGAGGAATATTGGGATAAACAGAAAACATCATGAGACAATACAGGCAACAAAAAAGCTAGTGAGGGGAGACTGAGATGGGCGTTAAGAGGGACTAACGCCAATATGACCCCGGAGTCTCATCAACCCTTACATTATCCTGGAAATCAATACCTATGAACATCTCCTACCGTATATCTGGCCAAAATATAGGCTCCAGCTCCAACACCAATCCCAATAATACTAGGGAAACTGTAAAGAAGGAAAAATAGCGCTTTAATGCATCTCATAAAACAAATAGCATTGTTTGTATAGCTAGGTTTTAGTTTCTGTAAGAGTACTTACTTCAGGTACTGCAGTACAGATGGGATGGTTTCAGCCAGTTGGTCAAGTGACGGGTATTGGTATCTGTGAAACAAGAAAGGGAATTAGAAAGAAAAAAAAAAAAAAAAAAAAAAAAAGGGGGAAGAAACCGAGAAAGGGAGAAACTAGAGAGTGCACTCAGACAATGAGAAGAGTGGAAAAGAGAAAAGCAGCAGAGAGAAAGTAAGAGAGAAAACAAGGGTAAGCAAGACACAAAAGTAAAAGAATGAGCAAGACAGAAGAATGTAACAAATATTAGTAGTCAAATAAAAAATCCATGAGGCCAAATAACATGGTCTGTGGATCTGTTCATTAAATCACTCACGGCCTTTTTATGTTAAAATAGTTTTTTATTAGAATAACATTGTATAACATAATATACATAGTCTACATTTGATTACATTTTGTGTCAGGAAAATAATCATAATACTTTCTAATATTGACCGTTCATTCTTCTGTTTCTCAACTGATTAAAATAATAATGCTTGTTGCTTCTCAGTCTAAATATAGTTCCAGAGCTACCCGGTAATACCTGACTAATGTTGAAATATCTTCTATGTAAGTTTATAACTATGTTTTGTAACTAAAATAAACAAATACAACTTTTGGTCATTTGTAAAACATTTCTTTACGTGTCGACATTATTACACTGTTCTAAAACTGGTCTCATTATTGAAGAGTGAAAAGTGAAGTATGAAAAAAATCGACTACATTGACATTGATTTTCCCCATGCCATCTACACTTTTGTATAATCATCTACCCATCATAACAATTCCTTTGTCTCATATTTAGGGCTAAGGGAAGTGGATTAAGTGGGTTGCATCAACCAATAAAACCATAGTTTTTGAAATACTTCCACTGTCCCTAAGATTGTAGCTGCGGTTTCGTGTAATGAGTGTGTCATTTCGGTGTCCCCTCTTTCCAGTACCTAGCAATGCTAATAATGTTGTATTTCCTCAACCGTGATTGCTCTATTTAAATTATCTCTGTCAGTGTCCGATAAGGAAAGTAGTCGTGCTTTACTAAGGAACTTGGTTAGCAAGGATTCAATCTGTGGGGAATGTATTACTTTAGTGCCATCATATAGGGCGCCAAAGTACTAGGCAAAGCCATCAGCAATCTCTTGCAGGTGAGTAGTTGTAGTGCTGTCTTGTTTCTGAATTTGGTTTATTGTGGCTAATCTGATTTTCTCACGAATTCTGTGTGCCATGTATCTGTCTGGTTTATTAGCATAGATATAATAGTTTGTCTTAAGTCGAAATGCTGCTTTTACTGCCTGGTCATTAAGGATATTGGCGATTATCTTGCATTTGTCCTGAAGTTGCTTAAATACAGTTTTAGAATGCGTCAATTTATGTTGTCTTTCCAAGATATCTATCTCTTTTTGAAGGTCCAGTCTCTGTGTGTTAAGTTTTTTGTTTAGAATAAATTTCTCTTTTATAAGTAGACGTCTTAAATAGGTTTTGTGGGCTGCCCACGTTGAAATAGGATTGTCAGTTGTTCCCGTATTTATGTCCCAGTATTGTCATATGTTGTATGATATTGTCTTTTGGTTTTTTTTGTTTTTGTTTTTTAAACACGACGGGTCATATGTCCAAGTTTTGGCTCTATTTATATTTTGAAAGTTGCCTAATTTAAGTTGCACTATTGAATGATCCGACCATACACATGAGTGGATGGTGGATACATTAAGAGTGGATTGTAGTATCGGGCTGATAAATACATAATCCAGTTTTGTGTACGTTTTATGTACCGCTGAGAAATATGAAGTATCTGTGGTATTACCATAGAGTGCTACCCAAGAGTCTATTAGTGAATGTGTAAGTAAGTAGTCGAGAATCACCTTAGTCATTTTGTGTTTGTTTTGTTTCTTAGTTAGTGAGTTAAGGTGTTTTCTAGAACCTAGTGCTAAGTCTACATTAAAAAAAAGACTCCAGCAAAAATTATCCTGGTCTGAGACCATCCTGTCAAGAGGTGTGTGTTACTTGTCTAAAAAAGGCGTGCTGTTTTTCATTGGGGGCATAAATATTACAAAATAGGATATCAGTTTCCTGAAGTCGTCCTCTTACTATTAAAAAATCTGCTCTCCGTATCTTCTATGGTCTCTGTATGTGTGAAGGGTAAAGATGAGTATCAGTATTGAGACCCCTGGTTTTTTGGCATCAGTTGTAGCATGAAAATGGTGTGGGAAGTCCCTAGTCCAGTATCTGGGTATTTGTGATTTTAAGAAATGTGTTTCTTGAAGGAAGATCACATTAGCTCCTAAGGATTTGTATTGTGTGATTGCTGTCCTCCGTTTAATATCTGAATTTAACCCTCTGGCATTATGGAAGATCAGATTAATTGCCCAAGAATCCATTAAAAGTGAGGGGTGTAGAATTGCCTATGTAGTTCGTTTTCTCTGTAGGGATTGCATGTTTAGGAGAGTAAATACTTTCCTGTTTAATTACCATCAGGTTGGGGTGTATTGATAGGTAGCATGTGTCTGCAAGAGTTCTAAACCTCCTCTTTGAGTTGTGTAAGATAGTTCGAAAATTGGGGTGACCATCACAGAACAGTGACCAAAAAAACATAATACATTTACAGCATGAACAAGACCTTACTGAGCAAACTCTGTGAAATAATAAAAACAAAATACAATAAAAAAAAACAGTAGAAATCTAACATTGTATAAAAACAAAATGTATGCTTACCTGATAAATTTCTCTCTTGTGGTGTATCCAGTCCACGGGTTCATCCATTACTTGTGGGATATTCTCCTTCCCAACAGGAAGTTGCAAGAGGACAAGCAAGAAAAAGGAGAAACTATAGGGTGCAGTGGTGACTGTAGTTTAAAAATAAAAAACACCTGCCTTAAAGTGACAGGGCGGCCGTGGACTGGATACACCACAAGAGAGAGAAATTTATCAGGTAAACATAAATTTTGTTTTCTCTTGTAAGGCGTATCCAGTCCACGGGTTCATCCATTACTTGTGGGATACCAATACCAAAGCTTTAGGACACGGATGGAGGGACAAGGCAGGAACTTAAACGGAAGGCACCACTGCCTGCAAGACCTTTCTCCCAAAAATAGCCTCCGAGGAAGCAAAAGTATCAAATTTGCAGAATTTAGAAAAAGTATGAAGCGAAGACAAAGTCGCCGCCTTACAAATCTGTTCAATAGAGGCCTCATTTTTAAAAGCCCATGTGGAAGCTACCGCTCTAGTGGAATGAGCTGTAATTGTTTCAGAAGGCTGTTGGCCAGCAGTCTCATAAGCTAAACGGATTATACTTCTCAGCCAAAAAGAAAGATGCCGAAGCCTTTTGGCCTTTCCTCTGTCCAGAGTAGACAACAAACAATGCAGATGTTTGACGAAAATCCTTAGTAGCTTGTAAATAAAACTTTAAAGCACGAACCACGTCAAGATTGTGTAATAGAAGTTCCTTCTTTGAAGATTGATATTCTTAGGAAGAAATCCAGGTTTGGTACGCAACAGTACCTTATCTGTATGGAATATCAGATAGGGGGAATCGCACTGTAAGGCAGATAACCCTGAAACTCTTCGAGCCGAAGAGATAGCTACCAAAAACAGAACTTTCCAAGATAAAAGCTTGATATCTATGGAATGCAGAGGTTCAAACGGAACCCCTTGAAGAACTTTAAGAACTAAATTTAAAATCCATGGCGGAGCCACAGGTTTAAACACAGGCTTGATTCTAACTAAAGCCTGACAAAACGCCTGAAACATCTGCCAGACGCTTGTGCAGAAGAATAGACAGAGCAGAAATCTGTCCCTTTAAGGAACTAGCTGACAATCCCTTCTCCAATCCTTCTTGGAGAAAGGATAATAATCCTAGGAATCCTGACTTTACTCCATGAGTAACCCTTGGATTCACACCAATGAAGATATTTACATCATATCTTATGATAGATTTTCCTGGTGACAGGCTTTCGAGCCTGAATTAAGGTATCAATGACCGACTCAGAGAAACCACGTTTTGATCAAATCAAGCGTTCAATCTCCAAGCAGTCAGCCGCAGAGAAATTAGATTTGGATGTTTGAATGGACCTTGGAGTAGAAGGTCCTGCCTCAGCGGCAGAGTCCATGGTGGAAGGCATGACATGTCCACCAGATCTGCATACCAAGTCCTGCGTGGCTACGCAGGTGCTATCAAAATCACTGAAGCTCTCTCCTGCTTGAACTTGGCAATCAGACGAGGGAGGAGAGGAAATGGTGGGAACACATAAGCCAGCCTGAAGGACCAGGGCACTGCTAGAGCATCTATCAGCGCTGCCTGGGGATCCCTTGACCTGGACATGTAACAAGGAAGCTTGGCGTTCTGACGAGACGCCATCAGATCCACTTCTGGTTTGCCCCATAGTTGAATCAGCTGGGCAAATACCTCCGGATGGAGCTCCCACTCCCCCGGATGAAAAGTCTGCCGACTTGGAAAATCCGCCTCCCAGTTCTCTACTCCTGGGATATGGATAGCTGAGAGATGGCAAGAGTGAACCTCTGCCAATAGAATTATTTTTGAAACCTCCAACATTGCCAGGGGGCTTCTTGTCCCCCCCTGATGGTTGATATAGGCTACAGTCGTGATATTGTCCGACTGAAATCTGATGAACCTGACCGCGCCTAGTTGAGGCCAAGCCTGAAGAGCAATGAATATCGCTCTCAGTTCCAGAATGTTTATCTCGTGAGTCCACGAGCCCCGAGTCTTCAGGGAGTTCCAGACTGCACCCCAGCCCAGAAGGCTGGCATCTGTTGTGACTATAGTCCACTCAGTCCTGCGGAAACTCATTCCCCTGGACAGATGGACCCGAGAGAACCACCAGAGAAGAGAATCCCTGGTCTCTTGATCCAGATTTAGCAGAGGGGACAAATCTGTGTAATCCCCATTCCACTGATTGAGCATGCAAAGTTGCAGTGGTCTGAGATTTAGCCGGGCAAACGGAACTATGTCCATTGCCGCTAGCATTAAGCCGATTACTTCCAAACACTGAGCCACTGACGGCCGAGAAGTGGAATGAAGAGCACGGCAGGAAGTTAGAAGCTTTGATAACCTGACCTCTGTCAGAAAAATCTTAATTTCTACTGAATCTATCAGAGTTCCTAGGAACGAAACTCTTGTGAGAGGGGAGAGAGAGAACTCTTTTCTTCGTTCACTTTCCACCCGTGACACCTCAGAAAAGCCAGAACAATGTCCGTATGGGACTTGGCGATTTGAAAAGTCGACGCCTGTATCAGAATGTCGTCTAGGTAAGGAACCACCGCTATGCCCGGTGGCCTTAGAACCGCCAGTAGGGACCCTAGAACCTTCGTAAAGATTCTTGGTGCCGTGGCTAACCCGAAGGGAAGAGCCACAAACTGGTGATGCCAGTCAAAGAAGGCGAACCTGAGGAACTGATGATGATCTCTGTGAATCAGAATGTGGAGATAAGTATCCTTTAAGTCCACGATAGTCATATTGACCCTCCTGGATCATAGGGAGGATGGTTCGGATAGTCTCCATCTTGAAGGATGGGACCCTGAGAAATTTGTTTAGGATCTAGAGATCCAAGATTGGTCTGAAAGTTCCCTCTTTTTTTGGGAACTATAAACAGATTTGAATAGAAGCCCTGCCCCTGTTCCTCCCTTGGAACTGGGTGGATCACTCCCATAACCAGCAGGTCTTGAACACAACGTAAGAATGCCTCTCTCTTTATCTGGTTTACAGATAATTGTGAGAGATGAAATCTCCCCTTTGGAGATGAAGCTTTGAAGTCCAGAAGATATCCCTGGGAAACAATCTAATGCCCAGGGATCCTGGACGTCTCTTGCCCAAGCCTGGGCAAAGAGAGAGAGTCTGCCCCCCACTAGATCCGGTCCCAGATCGGGGGCTACTCCTTCATGCTGTCTTAGAGGCAGCCGCAGGTTTCTTGGCCTGCTTCCCCTTATTCCAAGCCTAGTTAGGTCTCCAGACTGGTTTGGACTGGGCGAAATTTCCCTCTTGTTTTGCATTAGAGGAAACTGAAGCTGCGCCACTCTTGAAGTTTCGAAAGGAACGAAAATTATTCAGTTTGGTCCTTAACTTATTTGACCTATCCTGAGGAAGGGCGTGACCTTTTCCTAAAGTAATATCAGAGATTATCTCCTTTAGACCGGGCCCGAATAGTGTCTGTCCCTTGAAGGGGATGTTAAGAAGCTTAGACTTTGAAGTAACGTCTGCTGACCAGGACTTAAGCCATAGCGCTCTACGCGCCAAAAAGGCAAACCCTGAATTCTTAGCCGTTAGCTTGGCTAAATGAAAAATGGCGTCAGAAATAAAGGAGTTAGCTAACTTAAGAGCTTTAATCCTGTCTAGAATATCGACTAACGGGGTCTCCACCTGTAGAGCCTCCTCAAGAGACTCAAACCAAAAAGCCACTGCAGCAGTAACTGGAGCAATGCGTGCAAGAGGCTGGAGAATAAAACCTTGATGTATAAAAAAAATTTCTTAAAGGAGACCCTCCAATTTTTTATCCATAGGATCTAGGAAAGCACAACTGTCCTCGACGGGGATAGTTGTACGCTTAGCTAGGGTGGAGACTGCTCCCTCCACCTTAGGGTGGCATCTATGGGAAACATCTTTTTAAAACGGCACACCTGGTCTATCCCATTCCATAGTAATAATTTCCGAAAACCTCTGGAAAGACTGGAAAAACATCTGTGTAAACAGGTACTGCAAAGTATTTGTCCATTTTACACAATTTCTCTGGAACCACAATGGGGTCACAGTCATCCAGAGTCGCTAAAACCTCCCTAAGCAATAAGCGGAGGTGTTCAAGCTTAAATTTAAACGCTGTCATCTCAGAATCAGACTGAAGTAACGCCTTCCCTGAGTCTGAAATGTCACCCACAGATAGAAGCTCACCTGCCTCGGCTTCTGAGCATTGTGAGGGTATATCGGACACAGGCAATAAAGCGTCAGAAAGCTCTGTATCAATTCTAGCCACGAGCTGTCTCGCTTTCCTTGTAGCCCTGGCAGTTTGGAGAATACCTCTGTGAGGGTAGCATTCATAACTGCCGCCATGTCCTGTAAGGTAAAAGAATTAGACGCGCTAGATGTACTTGGCATCACTTGAGCGGGAGTTATAGGTTCTGACACATGGGAAGAGTTAGATGGCATAATCTCCCTCTTTTTAGTCAGAGAATCCCCTGGAGATAAATCTTTAAGCGCCATATAAATATTTCTAGTTTATAGAAATTTCAGTACATTTGGTACACATTCTAAGAGGGGGTTCCACAATGGCTTCCAAACATATTGAACAAGGAGTTTCCTCTATGTCAGACAGACTAGTAATGAGACAAGCAAGCTTGGAAAACACTTTAATAAAGGTGAAACGGCAATTAAACAAAAACGTTACTGTGCCTTTAAGAGAAAAAAAAATAGCACTTAAACTGCAAAACAGTGAAAAAATACAGTAAAATCTTTGAAATTTTTACAGTATGTGTAAGCAACATTGCACCCACTTGCAAACAGATGATTAACCCCTTAGGCCCCAAACCGGATTGAAAAACGTTAAAACGCGTTAAAAATCAATTGAGCACCATGCCACAGCTCTGCTGAGGCTCCTACCTGCCCTTAAATACGATTTTGTGCAGAAATAACCCCTTTGAAATGGTTCTCAGATGCCAGAGGACGCTTCTAGGGAAGCTGGATGAATCAGTCTGTATTAAAACTGCACAGTTAGAGTGCTAAAATAGGCCCCTCCCACCATGTACTGGATGTCAGAGGGGCCTTAAGAAAATACTCCTGGGAGTATCTGACTAGCCATGTGAAAAACTAGGCCCAAAATAAAGACTTCTCCCTCAGAGAAAAAAACGTCCTATTTATGAAATCATGTAAACGTTTTGTCACTAAGCAATATGAATATTAACATGAGTATTAACCTGTTATGTAAGCATGAACCCAGTTGCTGTTAAATCACTGCATCAGGCTTACCTCAAATACACAAGGCTCTGTCAGCATTTTCTAGAACTTATTCCTCTCTCTAGAAATAAAAAATACTGAACATACCTCAAAGCAGGTAATCTGCAGGCCGTTCCCCCAACTGAAGTTTTCCCATATTCTTCAATTATGTGTGAGAACAGCAATGGACCTTAGTTACAAACCACTAAGATCATCAAATCTCCAGCCAGAATAATTCTTCTAATTTCTGCCTGAGAGAAAAACAGTACAACGCCGGTACCGTTTAAAAATAACAAACTCTTGATTGAAGGTAAAACTACACTAAGTTACCACATATCTCTTGATACTTCCTTTCTTGTCGAGAGTTGCAAGAGAATGACTGGGGGTGGCAGTTAGGGGAGGAGCTATATAGACAGCTCTGCTGTGGGTGTCCTCTTGCAACTTCCTGTTGGGAAGGAGAATATCCCACAATTAATGGATGAACCCGTGGACTGGATACACCTTACAAGAGAAATATAAACATAATCTATTAACATTCAGTAAGTACACTTCAAGGTGAATGTGCAATACGTAGATGTAAAGTTATATATATTTTGTAGTGAAAACATTGTTATAGTTTCTAGGCTACTTCCAAGTCACCTGATGTTTTAAGAGCAAACATGACCAACTTTTAAGTAGGTCTAAAGTAGAAACTAAAATCTATCTTAAATAGTAATTGAAAAGAGAGGTTAAGGAGTTTTCCATCCACCCCCCCTCAGTGTGTAACCAATAAAGTCCAGTACAAGACATGAGCAAAGTCTCAACTTTCTTTAGAGCACAATGTGTACGTGGAAGTATACTCATCTGCAAGACGTCTTCGACAGCTAGGTTCTGTGAGTACAGAGTTCCCTCCATTCCAGAAAGACCTTGTCATGTCTGATGGGTTAATGTCCCGGAATAAGGCCAGCAAAGTAATAGATAATCAGGGCTTCTGCTTTTTCTTTGTAACTCTAGACCATTTTTCTGCAGCCAGTGCTCCTTGCTGCAAGGGGTATTTGAGTCTTCTGTTTTCTTGAGGTGAAGTTGAGAGGTTTGGACAGTCCAGCTTCAGATACTTGCATATCTCTGGGATCTCTGTTGGTTCTTTGAATGAGATAGGATCTGCCATCATGCTGAATATATATTGCAAACGGGAAGCCCCACCTGAAAGGTATTTGGTTTTTCCGAAGAAGTTGTGTAAGGGGGCGCAATGCACTGCGTTTTTGTAGTGTCCTCAAACAGAGGTCTTGGTAGAATTGGATGACTGATCCTTTAAATTTGAAGGTAGGATTCTTCCTCGCCACTGCTAGGATTTCCTCCTTCTCTTGGAAGCGGAACATCTTTGCTATTATGTCTCTTGCTGGTTCTCCATTTTTGGGTTTTGCCCGTAAGGCTCTATGGGCTCTTTCCATTTGGAATTTACAATCCTCTTTATCATCTGTTATGGTGTGAAATAATTGAAGGAGGAAGTCCGTGAGCTCTTGTGGCGTCACAGATTCAGGGACTCCTTTTAATCTCAAGTTGTTTCTGCGGCTCCTGTTCTCTAATTCCTCCATTTTATCTTGGATTTCATCTATATCCTGTTGTTGAGAGGGCATATGTTGGGTTAAATTATTTATATCTTCCATTGCAGTGTCTCCTTTTTCCTCTAGCATCTCAACTCTATTTCCCAAATCTAACATGTCCTGTTTAATTTCCGCTTAACTGCTAGCGACAGTATTTTGTAGTGTGTCCATTTTATCCCATATCTTATTGAATAATGTAGTTATATCTTGTTTAGAAACCAGATTCTGGAGGTCTGCTTTTGTTACTGGAGATGAATCTGTGTCAGATTTGTGGTTCTATGTCTGAGTCAAATTCTTCCCCAGGGAGGGGTGTGTGTATTTCCTGATCTTTTCCATCCTTTGAAGATTTAAAAAAGGGGTGCTGTGCTGCTGTTTTAGTTGCTGGTGTTGATTTGTTTAAGGAGAAAATTAGATGACACAAATGTATATAAAAAAAATTAACAATCCTGTATTTTCTATTCAGAAAGAGCTAGATAGAATTTTAACTATAGCTCTTAAAAACAATTTAATTGAGAAAGATATAGTTACATTTCTTACTGTTAAATACCCCCGCACTCCTGTAATGTATATACTACCCAAGATACATAAAAGTTTAGATACTCCCCCAGGCCGTTCTATCATTGCTAGTACTGGCTCTATTTTGATCAAAGTCTCAATTTTTTTAGATCGTATACTCAGACCATATGTGTTACAATCTACATCATTTATTAAAGATACTAGTGATTTTCTATTAAAATTGGACACTTTAAATTTTTCCTCAAGTAAATTTATTTTATAGAGCCTTGACGTAGAGAGTCTTTATACCTCTATAACCCACACTAGTGGGTTAGGGGCAATTGAGTCAGTTCTTAGTAATGACAAGAATTTAAATAGGTCACAGGTAGAATTTTTGTTGCAATTATTAGAAACGATACTTCACTGCAACCATTTCCTTTTTGAATAGTTATTTTTTGCAGATCCAAGGTACAGCCATGGGTTCCAACTTCGTCCCAAACTATGCCAATATTTTCATGAATACATTCGAAGAAAAATTTGTTTTCTGAAATAAATGGTTTATTCAATGTAGTGCCACATGGTGGCGCTACATTGATGATATTTGTGGTGTTTGGTTGGGCGACGTTGGAACCTCATTGGCTTTTGTTCATGATTTAAATTCCGCCACCAGCCACATTAAATTTAAATTAACTTGGAATGAAGAATCAATTGAGTTCCTTGACACTAAAGTAATCAAGACAGGTTGTACTATAAAAACTGATATATTCAGAAAAAGTACTGACCGTAACAGCCTGTTACGTTATGATAGTGCCCATTTGCCACCCTTAATTGACTCCCTTCATAAGAGCCATCTGTTAAGGGTTAGACGTATCGTATCAGATAAGGATATGGTAGATTACAGGAGATGGGTTCTAGGTTCATTGAAAGAGGCTATCCACCACCCTTGATAAATAGAGAGATAGCATCAGTCCTATCAACTCCCAGAGAAATTCTTTTTCAGACAAAAAATAAAAAGGAAAAGGATGATGTAAATAAACGTATAGCCTTTGTCTCTGAATACAACCCTCTTAGTGTGAAAATACAAAGGATAATAAAAAAACATTGGAGTACTTTATATCAATGTAACCCTAAACATTCTAGAATTCCAAAATTTGCCAATGCCAGCTTATAAACGAAGTAAAATCCTCCATGATCACTTGATTAAAGCCGATATAGGCCCTAATAAATCCATAGCACAAAAGGTGTCTCACCACTAGCAATATGGGTTCTTTCCATTGCTTAAATTGTTCTTGCTGTGGTAATTTGATTAGAGGCTCAGTGTTCTATCACACCAGTAATGGTAAAAAATTATCAAATTAGGGGATATCACACCTGTAATACCAAATATGCCATTTATTTGATTAAATGCCCATGTGGGCGGAGCTATGTGGGAGAAACCACCAGGTGTGTACGTGATAGGATCATAGAACACAAAAGTTCATTTAGAACTAAAATTCTGACAGCTCCTGTTGCCCACCATTTTTTGGATAAAAATCATGCAATAAATCAACTTCGATTTCAAATAATTGATCATGTCCCAATATTACGCAGGGGGGGGGGGGGTGATAGAGAGTTAATACTTAAACAAAAGGAGGCATTTTGGATTCATGAATTGGGCACCATGCAGCCTAAAGGCATGAATAAAGACTGGGATTTATCAGTCTTCCTTTAAAGTAACAATAGGTATTTAACAAATTAAATCTTGATTGTTGTAATTTCTTTATATGATTTAAACAAATTATAAATTGAACTAAATATTTTTTGGTATGTAGGAGACACTATTAAGAATAAATCTATTATGAACTTAACATGAATTGGAAGTTTAGATATCTTTTTGCAGTTTTGGCTATGTATTTATATCAGACCGGAAACCTCCATGTAAATAATGAATTAGTGTTGAGTTAATTACTCAAATTGATTTTAGCTCCACCTAGTGGTTTGTAACTATATAAGGTTATACTATTCAGTATGTACATCAGCTTGAGAAAGGGACAGAGGTCCCGAAACGTTGCTGTTTGTTACCATGTCATTTTAAAACAATAAATTTTGCTATGCTATCACTAGTTCTCGTGTAGACATTCTCTCTCAAAAAAGTGTTCAGGCCCCAGGTATGCGATATTCAAGTAAGCGAGTCCCCTTAGTATCCAGCAAAGAGATGGAGCAATTAATAATTTTTTACCCTGCAATGAAGCTTTTGGCAGTTCCGTTTTTTCTTAATTTGTAGTATTGTCGCTTCTTAGGGATCAAGGTTGTAGGAATAGCATGTGTGTGTCTCTGTGTGAAGGTGCTATAATTGTAGCCTTTGGTGCCTTAGTAGATATGTAAGCAAATGTGGTATATGGCACTCAAGCAGGATTCATGCTGCAGCTAAAATACACTACGCCACCTCCCAGCTCCCGTGGTCGCTTGTTAGCACTTAGTTGGCATTAAATGTATATCGTGAAGCATCCCCCGTTACAATAAAGCATTGTAAACCATATTCCTTTTTGCTCAGCGGCATATTACTATGATGTTAAATCGGAAATGACCCATCAATTATGTGAAGATATTAATTTCGACAGCGTGGCATAATCTTCGTTGGCTTTATATTATGTAGCTGCAGGACAGAGTGCTGCGTCTGTTAAACAGGCCTCAGCGGGTATCTGGAAAAAGTAGCGTTTCAGCGAGCTAGTTTCTAGGCCCTAGTTCTTTGTGGTTGTTGCCAGCATATTGGGAGAATACAGGTTTCCCTGCCGCTCACCCAGATCAGATGTATGTGCAGTATATTTTCTCACATATCTCTTTATTGTCTCTCCGTCATCGGCTCTGCAGCAGTCCCACGTCGATCGTAACAAGTTTTTCATCAAGATGGCGGATAAGCCACGTTGTGAGTTGCGTATGTCTTCCTCTCGACTCAGCCCGCTCTTATTTTACAGCTCGTTTTAGCTCTAGTATACTGTCCAGGGGTTTAGGGAGGTCCTCCTCTGCAAGGTCGGTCAGTTTATCTCTGCTTAAGACTGCGTTAGCTGTTTTTCACTGCTTAGCATGCACGGAGCTCAGTGATTAAGCGTCCATCACTGTGCTCCTCCAGGCTCCGCCCCCACTCACGGCCTTTTTAAAGGTTATGGGCCATGGATGTGGGTGCCACAAAGGGCATCAATTGCATATAAATAAATATCAAGACTCTGCTTCAGTTCAAGGACCACTAAAGTCAAAATTAAACTTTTATAAATCATCTATGTCATTTTAAAACAACTTTCTAATTTACTATCTTTATCAAATAGTGCAGTTTTTTTTTATTTACACTTTGAGGCACCAGCTCCTGCTGAGCATGTGCAAGAGTTCACAGTATATACGTATGCGCAATATGCGATTGGCTGGTGGCTGCCACATGACAGAGGGTAGGAAATGTAAACATTTGTGAGAGAAAAAAAAAAAAAAAAAAAAGTAAGTAATAATGCATTGTCTTGTGCATTTGTTGATTGTGCATTTCTACTGTATTTAATGGTCCATTAAAGAAACTAAAAACTTTCATGATTAAGATAGAGCATGCAATTTTAAATAATATTCCAATTCACTTTCATTAACAAAATGTCCACAAATCTTTATTTGTACAGTTTGAGGCACTGGCTCCTACTGGACATGTGCAAGAATCCACAGTACATACTTAAATGCATTTTGTGATTGGCTGATGGTACTGGGAAAGGGGGGGGGGAGGAAAATTAAACAAACTTTGAAATTTGTCAGAAAACAAACTAGACACACAACAACTACTAGTTTTTTTAAAATACTGACCAAGGCCCTTATGTTCAAAGATTCTCCAGCTTAGAGAAATTATAGTGCAGATGTCAACGTCACAAGGGCTGAACTCTATGAAAAAGGGTGGAACCTGGAAGTCCCAGAGAGATGGCTCTTATAAAGTTCTCCGTTCAGATGAGATGATCTAAAAATGATCCTCCAGCAATGTGAGATGTCGCAAGATTCTAGACAGGCAGATTTTGCGATACTTTTCTAAAGGGGATTCTCTGTAGATTTTTGTATGTGAAAGAGACAAGCCCAATGCAATATAGTAATGAATGATATGAGTTTTGTTCCACTTTGTGATTTGCATTTTATACTGCAATGTTTTAACATTTCTCCTCACTTCCAGGTTGATCATCTATGGTGGGGAACACCTGGCAGTGAGAGTCCACAACTTCATTCCTTACTGTTGGGAAACACAACACCTGGCCACTAGGAGGAGGCAAAGACACCCCAGCCAAAGGCTTAAATATCCCCCAGTAATTCTGCCGAGGGAACAAGGAAAAGTAGGAGACACAGGGTATACAAGGTGCCAGAAGTAGTAAAAAAAAAAAAAAAAAAAAAAAAAAGGAGCCGCCCATCAAAAACAAATTATGGGAGGGGTTGTGGACTCTCCCTGCCAGGAAGAAAAGGAATTTATTTGGTAAGCATAAATGTTTTCCTTCCATAAGGCAGGGAGAGTCCACAACTTAATTCCTTACTTTTGGGAAAACTATACCCAAGCTACAGAGGACACTGAATGAATAACGGAAGGGAACAGAAAAAATAAGCAGACCCAATTCTGAGGGCACCACAGCTTGCAAAACTTTTCTCATGAAAGTTGCTTCAACGAAGCAAACACCTCAAACTTGAAAAAAAAAAGTGTGTAAGGAGGACCAGGTAGCTGCCTTACAAATCTGATCCATTGAGGTTTCGTTCTTAAAAAGCCCAAGAGGAAGCTACTGCTTTAGTGGAATGAGCCAATATCCTCTCAGGAGGCTGTTGTCCTGCTGTCTCATAAGCTAAGCAGATGACACTCCTCAACCAGAAAGATAGGGAAGTCGTAGTAGCTTTCTGCCCCTTACACTAACCTGTATAGAGGACAAAGAGGAAGATTGTCTGAATTCCTTAGCCGAGGAAAAAGCTACAGGGTTAGGCTTTCCCCTACTTGACCTCCGGGGTTACTACAGCTTTTCAGGGATTTTCACATGAAAACTAATGCGGTGAGTGTTTCACTTCTTGTTATTTGGTGTGCTGTTGAATTCCTTAGTGGCCTGAAGATAGAACTTCAAGGCACGAAGCACATCTAGATTGTGAAGTAAACGTTCCTTCGCTGAAGGAGGATTAGGACGCAAGGAAGGAACAGCAATTTCTTGAATAATGTTACAATTCGACACCACCTTAGGGAGCAACACTAGTTTAGTGCGTAAAACCTCCTTAATCAGCATGGAGGGAAAAAAAAAAAAGGAGGGGGGGGGTGTCACAATGCAAAGCAGAAATCTCAAACTCTGAGCGCAGAGGAAATAGTCAACAACAACAACAAAAAAAGAACATTCTAAGAGACCAATTTAATGTGAACAGTATGCATAGGCTCAAATGGAGCCTGCTGCAAAACATGAACAAGATTGAGGATCAAAGGCGAAGCCCCAAATCTAAACACAGGTCTGAACCTAGCCAGAGCCTTAACAAAAAAACTGCACATTCGTAAGCTCAGCCAATCTTTTTTGCAGCAACACCGACAGGGTCGATATCTGTCCCTTAAGAAAACTAGCAGATAAACCCTTCTCCAGTCCATCCTGGAGAAAAGCTAAAATTCTGGCAACCTTAACCTTATGCCAGGAAAAGCCACGCGCTTCACACCAGTACAAGTAAGTCCTCCACACTTTATGTTAGATATGACGAGTGTCAATAACACTCTCAGAATACCCTCTAAAAAGGGACTTGAACCCTGGACCCTCATATTAAAAGTCTGATGCTCTACCGACTGAGCTATCCATGCTTCTCTTGGCTAAGACTAAGCATTCAATCTCCACGCAGTCAGCCTCAGAGAATCTAGATTTTGATTAACGAAGGGACCCTGTATCAGCAGATTTCTGTGACAAGGTAACCTCCACTGAGGACATACCCACAAGATCCGCAAACCACGTCCTTCATGGCCACGACGGAGCAATCAGAATCATTGATGCGAAGAACCACACGAGTGAGAAGCATGAATGGCGGAAAGAGATACAAGCCTGAACCTACATGGTACTGATAGGGCATCTATCATTTCCGCCTGAGGATGCCTCGAACCGTACCTGGGTAGCTTGGAATTGAGGCGGTATGCCATGAGATTCATCTCTGGCGTCCCCCACTCACTGCATATCTCTGCAAACACCTCTTGGTGAAGAGACCATTCCCCTGGGTGAAAAGACTGCCTGCTTAGGAAGTCTGCTTCCCAGTTGTCCACACCTGGAATGTGGATCGCTGACAGCATATATCTGTGAGTCTCTGCCCACTCTAGTATCTCAGATACTTCTCTCATCGACAAGGAACTTCTCCTCCCCCCTGATGGCAACCGAGGTTATATTGTCTGATTGGAATCTGATAAACTGGGACAAACCCAGAAGGGGCCAAGACTTCAAGGCCTTGAAGATTGCCCAGAGCTCAAACACACAATTTATGCTTACCTGATAAATTTATTTCTCTTGTGGTGTATCCAGTCCACGGATTCATCCATTACTTGTGGGATATTCTCCTTCCCAACAGGAAGCTGCAAGAGGATCACCCACAGCAGAGCTGTCTATATAGCTCCTCCCCTAACTGCCACTACCAGTCATTCGACCGAAGACAAGCAAGAGAAAGGAGAAACTATAGGGTGCAGTGGTGACTGGTTTAAAAATAAAAAATACCTGCCTTAAAATGACAGGGCGGGCCGTGGACTGGATACACCACAAGATAAATAAATTTATCAGGTAAGCATAAATTGTGTTTTCTCTTGTAAGGTGTATCCAGTCCACGGATTCATCCATTACTTGTGGGATACCAATACCAAAGCTATAGGACACGGATGAAGGGAGAGACAAGACAGGCGCTTAAACGGAAGGCACCACTGCCTGTAAGACCTTTCTCCCAAAAATAGCCTCCGAAGAAGCAAAAGTATCAAATATGTATAACTTAGAAAAAGTATGAAGCAAAGACCAAGTCGCCGCCTTACAAATCTGTTCAACAGAAGCCTCATTTTTAAAAGCCCATGTGGAAGCCACTGCTCTAGTGGAATGAGCTGTAATTCTTACAGGAGGCTGCTGGCCAGCAGTCTCATAAGCTGAACGGATTATACTTCTTAACCAAAAGGAAAGAGAAGTTGCTGAAGCCTTTTGGCCTTTCCTCTGTCCAGAGTAGACAACAAACAATGCAGATGTTTGCCGAAAATCTTTAGTAGCTTGTAAATAAAACTTTAAAGCACGAACCACGTCAAGATTGTATAATGGACGTTCCTTCTTTGAAGAAGGATTAGGACACAGTGACGGAACAACAATCTCCTGATTGATATTCTTATTAGATACCACCTTAGGAAGAAACCCAGGTTTGGTACGCAAAACTACCTTATCTGCATGGAAGATCAGATAAGGGGAATCACACTGCAAGGCAGATAACTCTGAAACTCTTCGAGCCGAAGAGATAGCTACCAAAAACAGAACTTTCCAAGATAAAAGCTTGATATCTATGGAATGCAGAGGTTCAAACAGAACCCCTTGAAGAACTTTAAGAACTAAATTTAAACTCCATGGCGGAGCCACAGGTTTAATTCTAACTAAAGCCTGACAAAAAGCCTGAACGTCTGGAACATCCGCCAGACGCTTGTGCAAAAGAATAGACAGAGCAGAAATCTGTCCCTTTAAGGAACTAGCTGACAATCCCTTCTCCAATCCTTCTTGGAGAAAAGACAATATCCTGGGAATCCTGACTTTACTCCATGAGTAACCCTTGGATTCACACCAATTAAGATAATTACACCATATCTTATGATAGATTTTCCTGGTGACAGGCTTTCGAGCCTGAATTAAAAAAAGGTATCAATGACTGACTCGGAAAAACCACGTTTTGACAAAATCAAGCATTCAATCTCCAAGCAGTCAGACGCAGAGAAATTAGATCTGGATGTTTGAAGGGACCTTGAAGTAGAAGGCCCTGCCTCAGCTGAGCCAATACAGTCGTGATGTTGTCCGACTGAAATCTGATGAACCTGACCGCAGCTAGCTGAGGCCAAGCCTGAAGAGCATTGCATATCGCTCTTAGTTCCAGAATGTTTATCGGAAGGAGGGCTTCCTCCTGAGTCCACGAGCCCCGAGTCTTCAGGGAGTTCCAGACTGCACCCCAGCCCAGAAGGCTGGCATCTGTCGTTACTATAGTCCAATCTGGCCTGCGGAAGCTCATCCCCTTGGACAGATGGACCTGAGATAGCCACCAGAGAAGAGAATCCCTGGTTTCTTGATCCAGAATTAGTAGAGGGGACAAATCTGTGTAATCCCCATTCCACTGACTGAGCATGCAAAGTTGCAGCAGTCTGAGATGCAGGCGGGCAAACAGTACTATGTCCATTGCCGCTACCATTAAACCGATTACTTCCATACACTGAGCCACTGAAGGACGAAAAGTGGAATAAAGAACACGGCAAGAGTCCAAAAGTTTTGACAATCTGGCCTTCGTTAGGTAAATCTTCATTTCTACCGAATCTATCAGAGTCCCTAGGAATGAAACTTTTGTTAGGTGATAGAGAGCTCTTTTCTTCGTTCACCTTCCACCCATGGGAGAACAATGTCCGTATGGGACCTGGCAACTTGAAAAGTCGACGCCTGTATCAGAATGTCGTCTAAGTAAGGGGCTACTGCTATACCCCGCGACCTTAAGACCGCTAGAAGGGACCCTAGAACCTTTGTAAAGATTCTTGGTGCCGTGGCCAACCCGAAGGGAAGAGCCACAAACTGGTAGTGCCTGTCTAGAAAGGCAAACCTGAGAAAACGATCTTTGTGTATCGGGATGTGAAGATAAGCATCCTTCACGTCTACAGTAGTCATATATTGACCCTCCTGGATCATAGGAAGGATGGTTCGAATAGTCTCCATCTTGAAGGATGGAACTCTGAGAAATTTGTTTAAGATCTTGAGATCTAAGATTGGTCTGAATGTTCCCTCTTTCTTGGGAACTACAAACAGAATTGAATAGAAGCCCTGACCCTGTTCCTCCTGCGGAACTGGGTGGATCACTCCCATAACTAGGAAGTCTTGAACACAACGTAAGAATGCCTCTCTCTTTATCTGGTTTGCAGATAAAAGTGAGAGATGAAATCTCCCTTTTGGGGGAGAGGTGTTGAATTCCAGAAGATAACCCTTGGACACAATTTCCAATGCCCAGGGATCCTGGACATCTCTTGCCCAAGCCTGGGCGAAGAGAGAGAGTCTGCCCCTACTAGATCCGTTTCCGGATCGGAGGCTGCTCCTTCATGCTGTCTTAGAGGCAGCAGCAGGCTTTTTAGCCTTTTTCCCCTTGTTCCAAGCCTGGTTAGGTCTCCAGACCGGCTTAGACTGAGCAAAAGTTCCCTCTTGTTCTGTGTTAGAGGAAGTTGAAGCTGCGCCACTGTTGAAGTTTCGAAAGGGCCGAAAACTAGACTGTTTGGTCCTTAAATTTGTTGGACCTGTCTTGAGGAAGGGCGTGACCTTTTCCTCCAGTGATGTCAGAAATGATCTCCTTCAGTCCAGGCCCGAATAGGGTCTGTCCTTTGAAGGGAATGTTGAGAAGTTTAGACTTTGAAGTCACGTCAGCTGACCAGGATTTAAGCCATAGCGCCCTACGCGCCTGGATAGCAAAACCTGAATTTTTAGCCGTTAGCTTGGTTAAATGAACAACGGCGTCAGAAACAAATGAATTGGCTAGCTTAAGGGCCCTAAGCTTGTCAATAATATCTTCCAAGGGGGTTTCAACCTATAGAGCCTCCTCTAGGGACTCAAACCAGAAAGCCGCGGCAGCAGTGACTGGGGCAATGCATGCAAGAGGCTGGAGAATAAAACCTTGTTGAATAAAAATTTTCTTAAGGTAACCCTCTAATTTTTTATCCATTGGATCTAGAAAAGCACAACTGTCCTCGACAGGGATAGTGGTACGCTTAGGGACAGTCTGCCATAAGTCCGGTGAAGTGGCGTCTATAGGAAACATCTTTTTAAAAAAAAGGAGGGGGAGAGAACGGTACACCTGGTCTATCCCATTCCTTAGTAATAATTTCAGAAAACCTTTTAGGGATTGGAAAAACATCAGTGTATGTAGGTACTGCATAGTATTTATCCAATCTACAAAATTTCTCTGGGACTACAATAGTGTCACAGTCATCCAGAGTTGCTAAAACCTCCCTGAACAATATGCGGAGGTATTCAAGCTTAAATTTAAATGTAGACATATCAGAATCAGATTGAAGTATCTTCCCTGAAACAGAAAAATCACCCACAGATTGAAGCTCCCCTACTTCAGCTTCATTATATTGTGAGGGTGTATCAGACATAGCTACTAAAGTGTCAGAGAGCTCTGTACTTATTCTAGTCCCAGAGCTGTCTCGCTATCCTTGCAATACTGGCAGTTTAGACAATACCTCTGTAAGGGTATGATTCATAACTGACATGTCCTGCAAGGTATACGCAATGGGCGCACTAGATGTACTTGGCGTCCCCTGAGCGGGATTTATAGGATCTGACACATGGGGAGAGTTAGTCGGCATAACTTCCTCCTTGTGAATTCTTCTGGTGATAATTTTTTTTAAATCCAGAATATGGTCTTTGTAATCTAGTAAAATCAGTACATTTGGTACACATTCTAAGAGGGGGTTCCCACAATGGCTTCTAAACATAATCAACAACGAGTTTCCTCTATGTCAGACATGTTTAAACAGACTAGTAAGGAGACCAGCAAGCTTGGAAAACACTTTAATAACTGAACAAGCAAAAAATAAAAACGGTACTGTGCCTTTAAGAGAAAAAAAAAATATCACAGAAACTGCAAAACAGTGAAAAAAGCAGTAAATCTTACAAAATTTTTCAGTGTGTATAATAGGCTGAAAGAGCATTGCACCCACTTGCAAATGGATGATTAACCCCTTAGTTTCAAAACCAGATAAAAAAAACCCCAATATAAACGTTTTTTTAAACAGTCACAGCCAACTGCCACAGCTCTACTGTGGCCCTACCTGCCCATACAACAATGACTTTGGAAGGCACAAAAACCCTTAGAGAGGTCCTATATGTTCAGGGGATTCCTTCAGGGAAGCTGGATGTCTCAAGCTGCAAAAACTAATGGAAAATAGGCCCCTCCCAACCTATACTCACAGTGAGAGGGCCTTAAACTATCCCTAGGAAAAATCTAGTCAGCCATGTGGAAAAACTGGGCCCCAGAATAAAGTTTTATCACCAATATGAAATAAACGTTTATACACCTCAAGCAAACTTTATATCTATTCAGTAATGTGAGTAAATAATAAAAATATTACCCTTTACAGCAAGCACGATACCAGTCGTTATTAAATCACTGTAATCAGGCTTACATTAAATAAATCCGGTATTGTCAGCATTTTCTAGCTTATCATTTCTCTAGAAAAATTTAAAACTGCACATACCTCAGAGCAGGAGACCCTGCACGCTATTCCCCCAGCTGAAGTTACCCATCTCTTCAGTTATGTGTGAGAACAGCAATGGATCTTAGTTAAAACCTGCTAAGATCAAAGACCACAGGCAGACTCTTCTTGAACTTTCTGCCTGAGGCTAAAAATAGTACAACTCTGGTACCATTTGAAAATAACAAACTTTTGATTGAAGATAAACTACATGAATTCATCACATCTCTCTAGCTACTTCCTTTCTGGTCGAGAGCTGCAAGAGAATGACTGGTAGTGGCAGTTAGGGGAGGAGCTATATAGACAGCTCTGATGTGGGTGATTCTCTTGCAGCTTCCTGTTGGGAAGGAGAATATCCCACAAGTAATGGATGAATCCGTGGACTGGATACACCTTACAAGAGAAATATTGATCGGAAATGAGGACAATTCCTGAGTCCACAGACCTTGTGCCTTCTTGGCACCGCAAACAGCTCCCCAGCTGGAAAGGCTTGCGTCTGAAGTCACAATCTCCCAGGACGGTCTCAAGAAGCACGTGCCTTTGGACAGATGATCTGGACAGATCCACCAGGAGAACGACAGGTTGGCCAGCACGATCTGTTGAGACAGATCTGAATGGCGCCGTTCCATTGTCTCAGCATGCATAGATGTAAAGGTCTGAGATGGAATCTGGCAAAAGGAATAATGTCTATACAAGACACCACGAGTCAGATCACCCCCATACACTGAGTGTCTCGAGGAGGCCAAGACATGCAGAAGTTAGCTTGTAACTTCTCTGATCTGTGAGGAATATTGAACTTGAAGATAACTCTTTTCCAAGTTTATCTTCCATCCATGTGATTGAAGAAGATTAAGAGGAGAATGTTCTTCAGCTAGACAAAAAGATGGTGCCTGTACAAAGATATCGTCCAGGTAAGGCGCTACTGCAATACCTCGTCTTCTGGCAACAGCTAGAAGAGCTCCCAGAACCTTTGAAAATATCCTTGGAGCAGTAGCTAGGCCAAACGGAAGAGCTATGAACTGGAAGTGCTGGTCCAGAAAAGCAAACCCCAGAAACTGAAAATGTTCCCTGTGTATCGAGACGTGAAGGTATGCATCCTTCAGTTCTATGGTGGTCATAAACTGTCCTTCCTGAACCAGAGGAAGGATTGACAGAACTGTCTCCATTTTGAAACAAGGAACACTCAGAAACGTGTTTAGGCACTTTAGGAACATAATTGGACAAAAAGTTCCCTTTTTCTTTGGAACCAAGAAAAGGTTTGAAAAAAAACCAAACCTCTTTCTGCTGTAGGTACCGAGACAATTACTCCTAGAGAGAAGAGATCCTGTACGCAACCTAAGAAACAAGCATCTGAAAAAAAGAAAACATTTTTTTTTATATAGTCTGCCCCCTACTCGATCCGATCCAGGATCAGGGGCCACCTCTTCATGTCGATTTGTTCTCGGGTGGCTTCTTAGTCTGTTTGGACTTGTTCCAGGACTGCGCCAGCTTCCAAGTACCCTTGGGCTGCTCGTACTTGGAGGATTGCCGTCGTTGTGATTTGTCAGAACGAAAATTGGACAATTGCCATCCCTTAGGCCTATTTTTCTTGTTCTGCGGTAGGAAGGCACCATTCCCTCCGGTAACCTTAAAAATAGAGTCCAGTCCTGGACTGAATAAAACCTTCCCCTTGAACCGAAGAGAAAGAAGTTTGGATTTAAAAAAGGTCATATCCACAGACCAAGACTTCAACCAGAGAGCCCGGCGGAATGAATTTGTGGACTCTCCCTGTCTTATAGAAGGAAATCTGCCTTTTAAGAATTTCACTAGGGATCTCCCAATGCTGGAGGATCATTTTAGATCATCTCACTTGAGCGGAGAGCTTTCGATCATCAGGCCCTAAGTGCTTGTGCATTGCCTTTTTAAATTATGCAAGTCTACTGTATTTAATGGTCCATTAGCCAAAGGATGTGTAAACATGTGCAACACTCACCCTGGAGGATAGATTGCTGCTCCTTCCTCCTGTCCAGGAGCATCGATGTGACACACTACAAAATTTTTCACAATCTCACACATGTCCTCATACTTAAACAATGTGTCAAAGCACATCTTATCTGAAAAAGGTAAAAAATAAATCGTGATACAGAATAATAATAATAATTATAACAACAACAACGATTCTGAATAATAATTGGAGGGTAGAGAACAATAAAGACCTTGTAATTACAAGGCACTTTTGTTGTGTTGCTATAGAATAATCTGTTAAGTCTAAACATTTTTAACATTTGTTTGTCAACAGCCAAACCTCACCCATCATTTGCCTTTTTTGTAGTCTGCAGACAACAAGGCTAGCCATGGCAATAATAATACTAATACTAATAAAATGAATTGCTTTGCAGTTATCATCGAAAAGGTGGCCACAAGTCACATTCAGCTTTTTTTTCGTAGCTTAAAGCGGCATGCTGCCACCTTCCTTCCTGATTCGTTACAGAACAATGTGCACGAATGTAAATATTTCTTTTGGGCTACTTTAGAAAAACATAGCCAAATCTAAATGTTTTAAAAACAAAATTTTTTTTTTTTTTACTGCAATGGTTTTCCAGTAGCTAAACTCCACCCACCATTTGCCTTATTTGGAGGATCTAAACCGGGTTTTAGGCTGCAGACAAAAAGGCTCGTCATAGTTAGTATAAAGTACACTGCAGATTAATAGGGTTATATACTTCAAAATTCTCCTCTGTGAAAAGCACAAATGGGCTAAAAGACTATTCCTATGTGATAATTGACATAGAACAAGCTACTGAGCTGATCTTTCTGAATTACGGCCCTGGAGCAGTATCCCTAAGGGTGATGGGGGGAAACCAGACAAACTCCTTGCCCAATGTGCTTAGAGGTGTATGTTTGACCTTAATAGGCAGGATTACCATAGAACAAGCTACTGAGCTGGTTTTTTGGTAGAAACCTGTAAGGGGCATTTGAAGTTCGGAAAATTAGAATATCCTCAAATTTCAGAGCTAAAATGACATGGTAAGGAGAAAATATAATTAAAGTATAAAGTTGTTTCATTATAATAACAAAACATTTTATATAAAAAAATCTCAAGGTCATTACTGTCCTCCAACGGTAACCTATAAAAGTAGTACACAGTAAACATTTGGAAATAGAACAATGAAACAGATTCTACTCACGGTCCATCCCCACATCATGGAATGTTAAAATCGCAGGCCGCTTGGGTTTGGGGATGCCCTGAATGGTGACGGTTACCACTCCATAAGGAGTCTCAATAGAGTGCTTCTGCACAGGGAGGCAAAGGAAACTATGATGAGCAAATTGTGATGCAAAAAACCATAACATAAAAGCACAAATATCTACAGACTGTACTATGATACCCAAACCAGAAAGCATTCAACCAGAATAAAACATCTACCCAAGTATCATAACCAGATTATACAAATACATAAAAATGATTATGTAAATACAGTGCCCAAACACATTTCCCACCAATTACAACCCACATTGATAAATTCCAGCAGCGGTTGAACACATGCAGAGAATGTTACTAGACTGATATTGCTTCTAGCTGTACTTGTTTTGTAACCCGGATGGATATCTTATCTGGTTGCATCTTATCCTTTAGAACAGGTTTGGGAACAGTAAGTAAACCTGATATTAAGACATGCAATCACCAGCTCTGTTGGCAAGCAGCACTTTTACTCTAGATGCTAGAGCAGATCACACCTCTCAAAGAAACATGGGAAACCAACCAGCTTTGCTAATAAGTTTCCGTTTTTGTAAATGTACTATACTTAGAATCTTGTGACAGACACTTAAAGCTTAAAGAGTGAATTTGCTAAACAATTAACGGTCAACTGAGCCACAAAGAAACGTAGGCATAGGTTTAGTAGACATTTCTGTCAGTTTTCTAACATCCACCATCATATAAAATTGAAACAAAAATTACCAATATATTATGCACAGTCACGGAATATGAAACTAGAACACAGCAAACTGGATATTAAACTAGAGTTTTTATAATATATTTCAAACTGTAAGGGAAAGTGTGTGTGAGCGTGTGTGGGGGGACTGTACACTTTACATGCCTACATATGGCCCTGCATTCTGATTTTAAAGTGCTTTAGTTAGTGAGAATTACTGACATTCTTTCTTATGTTATAATTTAGAAAATAATCATATTGGTTTGAGACCATTGCAAAAAGCCATGGACACTAGGGGCGCGATCAGATATAGATTGTAGTTTGCGGCGCAAGCAAGGGAACCTCCGCCGCCCGTAGTTTCAGCTCGCAACTCGAGCTATCCAATATACCCCGTCGGCAATTGCTAAAGTGCCGTAAGTCGGATAAACCAACGATGTCCAGAAATCTGCGCAAGTACAAATTTCTGGAGTCGCCAGTGACTGACGGCACTTTAGAAACTGCCGGCGCCTACAAAACCTGACTAAGTTATTAAATATCCCGTACTGTCTAACACGCCTCCCAAACATAGCCCGACACGTATACCCCTCTATCCGCTATCCCCCCTTACTCTAATAATAAAAAATTTATTAACCCCTAAACCACCGCTCCTGGACCCCGCCGCCACCTACATCAACTACCCCCTAATGTGAGCCCCTTACACCGCCGCCACCTACATTAACTACCCCCTAATGTGAGCTCCTACCCCGCCGCCAGCTATATTACCTAACCCCTTAATGTGAGCCCCTTACACCGCCGCCACCTACATTGTCTACCCCCTAATGTGAGCTCCTACCCCGCCGCCAGCTATATTAAAATTATTAACCCCTAATTTAATCGCCCTACCCCGCCGCCAGCTATATTAAAATTATTAACCCCTAATTTAATGCCCCTACACCGCCGCCAGCTATATTACCTACCCCCTAATGTGAGCCCCTTACACCGCTGCCACCTACATTACCTACCCCCTAATGTGAGCTCCTACCCCGCCGCAAGCTATATTAAAATTATTAACCCCTAATTTAATCCCCCTACACCGCCGCCACCTACATTACCTACCCCCTAATGTGAGCCCCTTACACCGCCGCCACCTACATTACTGTCATATCCCTTTAAATATGGGAGTACCTTTTCTGCCTTAGCCTGTATATAACTCCACATCACAGTCTCCAACTTGCTTAGTATTGGAGTCTTCCTGTTATTGGACTGCTACAGCCAAGCCTTCCTTCTCATCTTTCATCCTCTGCCTGCCATTTCCGGTTTCACACAGGGCGGTGACGTCACACGCCAACCCGCTGCAGCAACGGACTGAGCTACTGATCTCTCTCCTAATCAGCAACTGATTAGCTACTTAGCAACTGCATCGGATCAACCTTAAATATTGTACAAGTAAGACCTGCCTCATACTTAACAGTGTCTATGCTACAGGTTTATTATGCGCATTTTAGTTTTACTAATCCACTGATATGCATATGGTTTCATAACGATCTTTTGGGACTGATATCATCTTACCCTTTAGTATATTCACACAGTTACTCAACCTACTTAAATACTAGCACCTGCTTCATTCTGAGATTCTCAGTATCTATATGATATCACACTACCTAGCAGGCTTGTAAATATATTTTGTATATACCATTTATTGCTAAACTGGGGATTTTATGTGTTACACTGCTGCAAATATTTAGTTATCATTCACAGGTGGCAGCTATAGTGTAATCACCATTAACCCCTACTATTAACTTGAACTCTGATGTCTGGGCTTATCAATTACTTGGTTGGTGATTTATGATAAAACCCAGTTTTCAATGTAACTACACATATACTATTTTTACTTTGTTTTCATATAACTCAGCAGTTGAGGTTCATGATAATAATTCCTTGCCTTACAGGACACGGCAAGCCTTAATCCTTGACAGAATACTAAGCCAAAACTAAAGTATGGACCCAGCTGAGTTAACTGCTCACATGCAGACCCTTAGTCATAGGGTAGATTTACTTACTGATGGGTTAAACACCCTTAAAGCAGAAAATGATCATTTAAAAGCTTATATTAAAGATATTGTAGAAACAAAGATTCATACTATAGAACCACAAGTCAGTCTCCCTGAATTATTTAAAGGTGATAGAACACAATTCAGAGAATTCAGAAATGCATGTTTCCTCTTATTTACCTTAAAACCACAGACATATCCCACAGATAGAGTAAAGGTTTTAACAACCGTATCTTTCCTTAGAGGGGAACCAAGGAGCTGAGCAAACAGCTTTTTTGAGACAAATGATAACATACTCAATTCATTAGATGCTTTCTTTACCGCCTTAGCCCAGTTGTATGATGATCCTTATAAACAAATGACTGCCGAAAATGCCATGAGATCATTAAAGCAAAAGAAAAAGATATGTAGAGGAATATATCACAGAATTTAAAAAATGGGCTATGGATAGCCAATGGAATAACCTTTCATTAAGGAATCAATTAAGTTTAGGCTTATCTGATGGTATAAAAAAATAATTTATGCTTACCTGATAAATTCCTTTCTTCTGTAGTGTGATCAGTCCACGGGTCATCATTACTTCTGGGATATTACTCCCCCAACAGGAAGTGCAAGAGGATTCACCCAGCAGAGCTGCATATAGCTCCTCCCCTCTACGTCACTCCCAGTCATTCGACCAAGGACCAACGAGAAAGGAAAAGCCAAGGGTGAAGTGGTGACTGGAGTATAAATTAAAAAATATTTACCTGCCTTAAAAACAGGGCGGGCCGTGGACTGATCACACTACAGAAGAAAGGAATTTATCAGGTAAGCATAAATTATGTTTTCTTCTGTTAAGTGTGATCAGTCCACGGGTCATCATTACTTCTGGGATACCAATACCAAAGCAAAAGTACACGGATGACGGGAGGGATAGGCAGGCTCTTTATACAGAAGGAACCACTGCCTGAAGAACCTTTCTCCCAAAAATAGCCTCCGATGAAGCAAAAGTGTCAAATTTGTAAAATTTGGAAAAAGTATGAAGCGAAGACCAAGTTGCAGCCTTGCAAATCTGTTCAACAGAGGCCTCATTCTTGAAGGCCCAAGTGGAAGCCACAGCTCTAGTAGAATGAGCTGTAATTCTTTCAGGAGGCTGCTGTCCAGCAGTCTCATAAGCTAAACGAATTATGCTACGAAGCCAAAAAGAGAGGTAGCGGAAGCTTTTTGACCTCTCCTCTGCCCAGAGTAAATGACAAACAGAGAAGACGTTTGTCGAAATTCCTTAGTTGCCTGTAAGTAAAATTTTAGAGCACGGACTACATCCAGGTTGTGCAGTAGACGTTCCTTCTTTGAAGAAGGATTTGGGCATAAAGAAGGAACAACAATCTCTTGATTGATATTCCTGTTAGTAACTACCTTAGGTAAGAACCCAGGTTTAGTACGCAGGACTACCTTATCCGAATGAAAAATCAAATAAGGAGAATCACAATGTAAGGCTGATAATTCAGAGACTCTTCGAGCCGATGAAATAGTCATTAAAAATAGAACTTTCCAAGATAACAACTTTATATCAATGGAATGAAGGGGTTCAAACGGAACGCCCTGTAAAACATTAAGAACAAGGTTTAAACTCCATGGTGGAGCAACAGTTTTAAACACAGGCTTAATCCTGGCCAAAGCCTGACAAAAAGCCTGGACGTCAGGAACTTCTGACAGACGTTTGTGTAACAGAATGGACAGAGCTGAGATCTGTCCCTTTAATGAACTAGCAGATAAACCCTTTTCTAAACCTTCTTGTAGAAAAGACAATATCCTAGGAATCCTAACCTTACTCCAAGAGTAACCTTTGGATTCACACCAATATAGGTATTTACGCCATATCTTATGGTAAATCTTTCTGGTAACAGGTTTCCTAGCCTGTATTAAGGTATCAATAACTGACTCAGAAAACCCACGTCTTGATAAAATCAAGCGTTCAATTTCCAAGCAGTCAGCTTCAGAGAAGTTAGATTTTGATGTTTGAAGGGACCCTGTATCAGAAGGTCCTGTTTCAGAGGTAGAGACCAAGGTGGACAGGATGACATGTCCACCAGGTCTGCATACCAAGTCCTGCGTGGCCACGCAGGTGCTATTAGAATCACTGATGCTCTCTCTTGTTTGATTCTGGCAATCAATCGAGGAAGTAACGGGAAGGGTGGAAACACGTAAGCCATCCTGAAGTCCCAAGGTGCTGTCAGAGCATCTATCAGGACTGCTCCTGGATCCCTGGATCTGGACCCGTAACGAGGAAGCTTGGCGTTCTGTCGAGACGCCATGAGATCTATCTCTGGTTTGCCCCAACGTCGAAGTATTTGGGCAAAGACCTCCGGATGAAGTTCCCACTCCCCCGGATGAAAAGTCTGACGACTTAAGAAATCCGCCTCCCAGTTCTCCACTCCCGGGATGTGGATTGCTGACAGGTGGCAAGAGTGAGACTCTGCCCAGCGAATTATCTTTGATACTTCCATCATAGCTAGGGAGCTTCTTGTCCCTCCCTGATGGTTGATGTAAGCTACAGTCGTGATGTTGTCCGACTGAAACCTGATGAACCCCCGAGTTGTCAACTGGGGCCAAGCCAGGAGGGCATTGAGAACTGCTCTCAATTCCAGAATGTTTATTGGCAGGAGACTCTCCTCCTGACTCCATTGTCCCTGAGCCTTCAGAGAATTCCAGACGGCACCCCAACCTAGAAGGCTGGCGTCTGTTGTTACAATTGTCCAGTCTGGTCTGCTGAATGGCATCCCCCTGGACAGATGTGGCCGAGAAAGCCACCATAGAAGAGAATTTCTGGTCTCTTGATCCAGATTCAGAGAAGGGGATAAGTCTGAGTAATCCCCATTCCACTGACTTAGCATGCACAGTTGCAGTGGTCTGAGGTGTAAGCGTGCAAAAGGGTACTATGTCCATTGCCGCTACCATTAAGCCGATTACCTCCATGCATTGAGCCACTGACGGGTGTTGAATGGAATGAAGGGTGCGGCAAGCACTTTGAAGTCTTGTTAGCCTGTCCTCTGTCAGGTAAATCTTCATTTCTACAGAATCTATAAGAGTCCCCAGGAAGGGAACTCTTGTGAGTGGAACGAGTGAACTTTTCTTTTCGTTCACCTTCCATCCATGTGACCTTAGAAATGCCAGCACTAACTCTGTATGAGACTTGGCAGTTTGAAAGCTTGAAGCTTGTATCAGAATGTCGTCTAGGTATGGAGCTACCGAGATTCCCCGCGGTCTTAGTACCGCCAGAAGAGCACCCAGAACCTTTGTGAAGATTCTTGGAGCTGTAGCCAATCCGAATGGAAGAGCCACAAACTGGTAATGCCTGTCTAGGAAGGCAAACCTTAGGTACCGATAATGATCTTTGTGAATCGGTATGTGAAGGTAAGCATCTTTTAAATCTACAGTGGTCATGTACTGACCCTCTTGGATCATAGGTAAAATTGTCCGAATAGTCTCCATCTTGAACGATGGAACTCTTAGGAATTTGTTTAGGATCTTTAAGTCCAGGATTGGTCTGAAAGTTCCCTCTTTTTTGGGAACCACAAACAGATTTGAGTAAAACCCCTGTCCCTGTTCCGATCGTGGAACTGGATGGATTACTCCCATTAACAAGAGCTCTTGTACGCAGCGTAGAAACGCCTCTTTCTTTGTCTGGATTGTTGACAATCTTGACAGATGAAATCTCTCTCTTGGAGGAGAGTATTTGAAGTCCAGAAGGTATATTATCTCTAGCGCCCAGGGATCCTGAACATCTCTTGCCCAAGCCTGGGCGAAGAGAGAAAGTCTGCCCCCCACTAGATCCGATCCCGGATCGGGGGCCCTCAATTCATGCTGTTTTAGGGGCAGCAGCAGGTTTCCTAGTCTGCTTGCCCTTGTTCCAGGACTGGTTAGGTTTCCAGCCTTGTCTGTAGCGAGCAACAGCTCCTTCCTGTTTTGGTGCAGAGGAAGTTGATGCTGCTCCTGCTTTGAAATTACGAAAGGAACGAAAATTAGACTGTCTAGTCTTGGCTTTGTCCTGAGGCAGGGCATGGCCTTTACCTCCTGTAATGTCAGCGATAATCTCTTTCAACCCGGGCCCGAATAAGGTCTGCCCTTTGAAAGGTATATTAAGCAATTTAGACTTAGAAGTAACATCAGCTGACCAGGATTTTAGCCACAGCGCCCTGCGTGCCTGAATGGCGAATCCTGAATTCTTCGCCGTAAGTTTAGTAAGATGTACTACGGCCTCCGAAATGAATGAATTAGCTAGTTTAAGGACTCTAAGCCTGTCCGTAATGTCGTCCAGAGTAGCTGAACCAATGTTCTCTTCCAGAGACTCAATCCAGAATGCCGCTGCAGCCGTGATCGGCGCAATGCATGCAAGGGGTTGCAATATAAAACCTTGTTGAACAAACATTTTCTTAAGGTAACCCTCTAACTTTTTATCCATTGGATCTGAAAAAGCACAGCTATCCTCCACCGGGATAGTGGTACGCTTAGCTAAGGTAGAAACTGCTCCCTCCACCTTAGGGACCGCTTGCCATAAGTCCCTTGTGGTGGCGTCTATTGGAAACATTTTTCTAAATATCGGAGGGGGGTGAGAACGGCACACCGGGTCTATCCCATTCCTTAGTAACAATTTCAGTAAGTCTCTTAGGTATAGGAAAAACCTCAGTACTCGTCGGTACCGCAAAATATTTATCCAACCTACACATTTTCTCTGGTATTGCAACTGTGTTACAATCATTCAGAGCCGCTAACACCTCCCCTAGTAATACACGGAGGTTTTCCAGTTTAAATTTAAAATTTGAAATATCTGAATCCAGTCTGTTTGGATCAGAACCGTCACCCACAGAATGAAGCTCTCCGTCCTCATGTTCTGCCACCTGTGACGCAGTGTCTGACATGGCCCTAATATTATCAGCGCACTCTGTTCTCACCCCAGAGTGATCACGCTTACCTCTTAGTTCTGGTAATTTAGCCAAAACCTCAGTCATAACAGTAGCCATATCCTGTAATGTGATTTGTAATGGCCGCCCAGATGTACTCGGCGCTACAATATCACGCACCTCCCTCTGAGCGGGAGATGTAGGTACTGACACGTGAGGCGAGTTAGTCGGCATAACTCTCCCCTCGTTGTTTGGTGAAATTTGTTCAATTTGTACAGATTGACTTTTATTTAAAGTAGCATCAATACAGTTAGTACATAAATTTCTATTGGGCTCCACTTTGGCATTGCAACAAATGACACAGGTATCATCCTCTGAATCAGACATGTTTAACACACTAGCAAATAAACTTGTAACTTGGAAATACAATTCAATTAGAATAATATTAAAACGTACTGTGCCTTTAAGAAGCACAGAAGATCTATGACAGTTGAAAATTAATAAATTGAAACAGTTATAGCCTCAATCCTTGTAAATAACACAACTTTAGCAAAGGTTTAATCCCATTAGCAAAGATAACAAATTCTGAAAGCAGGAAACAAATTACAGAATAAACGTTTTTTATCTCAGTCAAACTATAATTCTCACAGCTCTGCTGAGAGAAATTACCTCCCTCAAAATAAGTTTTGAAGACCCCTGAGCTCTGTAGAGATGAACCGGATCATGCAGGGAATACAATGAGTTGCTGACTGAAATATTTGATGCGTAGTAAAAGCGCAAAAAAACGGCCCCTCCCCCTCACACACAGCAGTGAGGGAGAACAGAAACTGTCAGAAAACAGATTAAGCAACTGCCAAGTGGAAAAATAGTGCCCAAACATTTATTCACTCAGTACCTCAGTAAATGAAAACGATTTTACATTCCAGCAAAAACGTTAAACATAATCTCTAGTTATTAAAACAGCTTTATGTATTTCTTACAGTGTAATTCTAGTGAAGTACCATTCCCCAGAATACTGAAGTGTAAAGTATACATACATGACATTATATCGGTATGGCAGGATTTTCTCATCAATTCCATTGTCAGAAAATAAAAACTGCTACATACCTCTATGCAGATTCATCTGCCCGCTGTCCCCTGATCTGAAGTTTACCTCTCCTCAGATGGCCGAGAAACAGCAATATGATCTTAACTACTCCGGCTAAAATCATAACAAAAACTCTGGTAGATTCTTCTTCAAACTCTGCCAGAGAGATAACACACTCCGGTGCTATTTTAAAATAACAAACTTTTGATTGAAGATATAAAACTAAGTATAATCACCATAGTCCTCTCACACATCCTATCTAGTCGTTGGGTGCAAGAGAATGACTGGGAGTGACGTAGAGGGGAGGAGCTATATGCAGCTCTGCTGGGTGAATCCTCTTGCACTTCCTGTTGGGGAGGAGTAATATCCCAGAAGTAATGATGACCCGTGGACTGATCACACTTAACAGAAGAAAGAGGAGTTCTCGAGTTGATCTTCCCCCCACCTTAGAAGAATTGATAAATCTCAGTATCACTATTGATAGACGCCTTAGGGAGAGGCAACAGGAAAGGTCATATCAGGACACCACTCAAAAACGATATACTCATACCCCTGCACACACACCACCAACAAAGCCTTCTACTGAGCCCATGGACATAGGGTTCGTGAAAGGACCACTTACACCACAGGAGAAATTGAGACGCCGCAGTCAAAATCTCTGCATGTATTGTGCAGCGGAGGACCATGGGGTTAAGGACCGTCCTGCTCTCCAGCGTCAGAACCGGGGTAAGACATTGTCACATACTCATTGTTTTGGTAGTTATACCTCTCCCACAACCTACCATAAATTCCCACTTCTTTTACAGTGGGATCATTGATTCAGGAGCAACTGCAAACTATATTGATGTACAATATACTAAGGATAATAAAATACCTTTGGTGAAAAAGCAGACCCCTGTGTATTTGCGAGTTATTGATGGTAATAATATGGTCTCTGGGCCAGTAATGTATGAAACTGTACCTTTATTGATTGTGACACAAGACCATCATAGGGAATTTCAAACCTTTGACGTCATTACTTCACCTATTGTACCTATTATATTAGGGTTAAATTGGCTCTCTCTACACAACCCCCATATAGTATGGTCTCCTTTCTCGATATCTTTTAACTCAGAATATTGCAAAACCACTTGCTTCCCACCACATATTCTACAAACTGTAGAAATACCATCAGAACCTGACATACCTCAGGAGTATGCTGAATTTATTGATGTGTTTAGTAAAAAAAGATTCAGAAAAACTTCCTCCACATAGGAAGTATGATTGTCCTATCGAGCTCCTCCCTGGAGCAGATATCCCTTATGGACACATTTTTCCGTTGTCTAAACCAGAATTAGACCACCTGAAAACATACCTTGAAGAAAATCTAAGGAAAGGCTTTATCCGTCCTACCTCCCCAGCAGGGGCTGGGATGTTTTTTGTAAAGAACAAAGACGGATCTTTACGCCCTATAAATCGATTATAGAAAATTAAATAAAAGAACAGTGAAAAATCGTTATCCACTTCCTCTGATTCCGGAGCTCATTGAGAGACTCCAGGGAGCTAAATTCTTTACAAAGCTTGACCTAAGAGGAGCGTATAATCTTATCCGCGTAAGATCTGGAGACGAATGGCTGACGGCGTTACGAACCCGCTACGGGTTGTTCGAATACACCGTCATGCCATTCGGACTCTGTAATGCGCCCGCCACTTTTCAGTACTTGATAAATGATATCTTTAAGGATATCTTGGATGTCTATCTTGTTATCTACTTAGATGATATTTTAATTTATTCTAAGACTCTTCCTGAACATATGTCAGACAATTTCTTAGTAGATTGAGAAGCAACTCCTTATATGCCAAGGCTGAAAAGTGCATCTTTAACTCAGATAGCATTACTTTTCTGGGTTATTGCATCAGTGCTTCGGGCATTAGCATGGAGAATAAGATAGAGGCTGTAAAGAATTGGCCTACCCCTGATTGTAAAAAGGACATTCAGAGATTCATGGGGTTTGCTAATTTCTACCGTAAATTCATCCGAAATTTCGCCTCATTATCAAGACCACTGACAAACCTCACTAAAGCAAATGTTACGTTTCATTGGACCTCAGAAACTCAAAAAACCTTTGATTTGTTTAAAGCCCAGTTCACTTCTGCACCTATTCTTAGTATACCAGATCCTGAACTACAATTTATATTTGGAGGTTGATGCCTCAGATTACGCGGTGGGCGCCATACTATCACAAAGACTTTCTATATATAAAAAAAAAAATTACACCCAGTAGCCTTTTACTCCCGTATCATGACTCCATCTGAAATACATTACCCCATCGGGGATAAAGAGTTATTAGCAACCAAGGTATCCCTTGAACATTGGCGACACTTGTTGGAAGGTACCACTCTGCCAATCATTATTTATACGGATCACCGAAACCTACAATTCCCTCAAGACACTCACCGCAAGACAAGTAAAAGGTGGAATTTATATTTTTCTAGGTTTAATTTTCTGATCACGTACAGACCCTCCTCACGGTATGGCAAGGCTGATGCCCTATTAAGACTACACAAGAAACCACTTAATCTACTTAGGAACGATACTGTCATTCCCACAGAAAAGTTCATAGCCTTCTTGTTTGATTCCACATAATTTCTTAGGGAAGAACAAAAGAAAGATACCACCAAACCACCAAGTGTTTTGCTACAGAGGTCAAATGGATTACATTATCGTCAAGACAAGTTATATATACCCCCATCCACCAGGCAGATGGTATTACACTCTTTACATGACGCACCATTCGCATGGGCATACAGGTCTTTCATAAAAACACAATATTTAGCAAATAGATCGTTTTGGTGGCCAACAATGAATAAAGATATCACAGATTACATTGCATCCTGCAGAATTTTGTACCCCTGTCCTAAAAAGAAGCAAACAACCTCAATACGGATTACTTATGCCGCCTAGCAACCCCAAATAGAGACCTTAGTGAAGAGATTGTTTCACGATAGTTATAACCCGTGGATTTACCCTCGTTCTTGGAACTGATGTGTCATTTTATTCCCTTATCGAAAGTTACCCACTGCTGCAGAAAACCGTACAATTGTTACTGACCATGTTCTTCAAACATCATGATTACCAAAGTCTATCCCTAACAGAATCGTGGGAACCTAATCACGAGTAAGTTTTGGGTGCTTGGGGGGGGGACTTGCTGCAAAGCCCTTTCCAAATAGATAAAAGATTTATCTACCAGCTTACCCATCCCCAGACAAATGGGCAGACCGAGAGAGTGTAATCAATGGTTAGAACAATTCCGGAGAGGTTTCTGTAGCGATCAACGACATCAGTGGTCATCCTTCCTTCCATACGCAGAATTTTCCTATAACACTGTACACTCCACTACCAAACTCGCTCCGTTTTTCGTTAATTATGGGTTTCATCCCACCTTTCATCTCCTACCAGACAACCACTCTCCTTGTCCATCAGTCACACAGGTTACAAATGACATTGCTACCAACTTCTCAACTGTTTGCACTGCAATTGAGAATGCTAAGAGAGCACGCAAAACCTACTACGACAAGAGGAGAACTCCTGCACCTAAGTATTCCGTAGGAGATCTGGTTTGGCTCTCCACAAAAAATCTAAAGTTAACCACTCCATCCAAGAAGTTGTCAGTCCTGTATATTGGGCTATATCCGATAGATCGTTCATAAAATGAAAACGCTATGAGATTACGGTTACCCAGCTAACATACGGGTACACACACTACCTTCCAATGTATCCTGCGGAAGCCTTATCGTGCTCTTAGATCTCCTTCTGACCAGGGTCCTCTTACACCTATAACTGTGGACCCCGATACAGAATAACGAATGTCCAGGAGATATTGGATTCCAGACGGACAAGAGGTATTCTCCAATACCTTGTCACATGGAAAGGGTATTCTCCGGAAGAAGATTCCTGGGAGCTCCGCAAGCCAACATTTCTGCTCCCCTCCGGTTGGATCCAGGTTCCATCAGCGGAAACCCTGATCGCCCGCATCCATGAGCCCGCGGAGCTGCTCCTTGAAGGGGGTGTCATGTCTTATCCCTTTAAATATGGGAGTACCTTTTCTGCCTTAGCCTGTATATAACTCCACATCACCAGTCTCCAACTTGCTTAGTATTAGACTATTCGGTTATTGGACTGCTACAGCCAAGCCTTCCTTCTCATCTTACGAGTGAGTTTCATCCTCTGCCTGCCATTTCCGGTTTCACACAGAGCGGTGACGTCACACGCCAACCCGCTCCACGCTGCAGCAACGGACTGAGCTACTGATCTCTCTCCTACTCAGCAACGGATTAGCTTCTTAGCAACTGCATCGGATCAACCTTAAATATTGTACAAGTAAGACCTGCCTCATACTTAACAGTGTCTATGCTACAGGTTTATTATGCGCATTTTAGTTTTACTAATCCACTGATATGCATATGGTTTCATAACGATCTTTTGGGACTGATATCATCTTACCCTTTAGTATATTCACACAGTTACTCAACCTACTGAAATACTAGCACCTGCTTCATTCTGAGATTCTCAGTATCTATATGATATCACACTACCTAGCAAGCTTGTAAATATATTTGTATATACCATTTATTGCTAAACTGGGGATTTTATGTGTTACACTGCTGCAAATATTTAGTGATCATTCACAGGTGGCAGCTATAGTGTAATCACCATTAACCCCTACTATTAACTTGAACTCCGATGTTTGGGCTTATCAATTACTTGGTTGGTGATTTATGATAAAACCCAGTTATCAATGTAACTACACATATACTATTTTTACTTTGTTTTTATATAACTCAGCAGTTGAGGTTCATGATAATTCCTTGCCTTACAGGACACGGCAAGACTTAATCCTTGACAATTACCTACCCCCTAATGTGAGCTCCTACCCCGCCGCCAGCTATATTAAAATTATTGGTGAAGAGAAAAAGAGAGAGCCTCATAGTGCAGATATCTCTAAACAAGTAGAAAATTTAGTATTAACCAAAAGGCAGGTACTCACAAGTGGAGTGGCACTTTTCGTTAAAAAAGTGCATACGAGCAGGCTGACATTCTCAGCAGTCAGCACCGCTGACCAAAGCAATAAGACCGGTCTCTCGGTGTCTTGCAATCCAAGGACAAACTTCCAAAATCTCCTCTGTTGGATGCCGTACTTAGCAAGGTGTTTTTTATTCCAGTTGGGATCGGAACCTCTTAAACAGCAAACAGTGTAAACTGTTATAGGGCTGTAATTTACGTCTCTTTGCACAAGGAAACAAAACTCAGTCCAGGCTGAGTAACTTATATGCTCAGCTAGCTCCCAGTAGTGCACTGCTTCAATAAAGGATATCCAGCAGCTGCACAGTAAGTTGCAAAAAAAAAAAATGATTACAAGATTTTTAAGCTAATTACACCTATTCTAAGCCCCCTAATAAAATAATAACCCCCCAAAAATAAAAAATAATGCCCTACCCTATTCTAAATTAAAAATTTTACCAGCCCTTAAAAGGGCTTTTTGCAGGGCATGCCCCAAAGTAATCAGCTCTTTTGCCTGTAAACACAATACCACCCCCCAACATTAAAACCCACCACCCACATTCCCCTACTATAAACCCACCCAAACCACCCTTAAAAAAACCTAACACTAAGCCCCAGAAGATCTCCCTACCTTGAGTTGTCTTCATCCAATCCGAGCGATGTCTTCATCCAAGCGGCAAAGAAGAAGTCTTCCATCCGGCGATGTCTTCATCCAAGCGGCAAAGAAGAGGTCCTCCATCGGGCGAAGTTTTCCTCCAAGCGGCATCCAGCTGGCCCGACGACTGAAGTTTCCTTTAAATGACGTCATCCAAAATGGCGTCCCTCGAATTCCGATTGGCTGATAGGATTCTATCAGCCAATCGGAATTAAGGTAAGAAAATCTGTGGATGGATGGAGAGAAAGAGAGAGAAAGAGAGATGTCAGAATGCGAGGACATATCCTGTGCACAGCCCTCTTCAGATCACCCCACAGATTTTGAATTGGATTCAGGTCTGGGCTCTGGATGGGCCATCCCAAGACTTTAATCTTCTTCTGGTGAAGCCATTCCTTTGTTGATTTGGATGTATGCTTTGGGCTGTTATGCTGAAAGATGAAGTTCCTCTTCATGTTCAACTTTCTAGCAGAAGCCTGAAGGTTTTGTGCCAATATTGTCTGGTATTTGGAACTGTTCATTATTCCCTCTACCTTGACTTAGGCCCCAGTTCCAGCTGAAGCAAAACAGCCCCAAAGCATGATGCTGACACCACCATGCTTCACTGTGGGTATGGTGTTCTTTTGGTGATATGCAGTGTTTTTGCGCCAAACATATCTTTTGGAATTATGGACAAAAAGTTCAACTTTGGTTTCATCAGACCAGAACATCTTTTGCAACATGTTTTTGCAAAATTTAGCCGGGCTTGGATGTTTTTTTTGTAAGAAAATGCTTCCGTCTTGCCACTCTACCCCATAGCCCAGACATATGAAGAATACGGGCAATTGTTGTCACATGTACCACACAGCCAGTACTTGCCAGATTTTCCTGCAGCTCCTTTAATGTTGCTGTAGGTCTCTTGGCAGCCTCTCAGACCAGTTTTCTTCTTGTCTTTTCATCAATTTTGGAGGGACATCCAGTTCTTGGTAATGTTACTGTTGCACCATATCTTCTTCACTTGACGATGACTGTCTTCACTGTGTTCCATGGTATTTCTAATGCCTAGGAAATTCTTTTGTACCCTTCTCCTGACTGATACCTTTTAACAATGAGATCCCTCTGATGCTTTAGAAGCTCTCTGCGGACCATGGCTTTTGCTGTAGGATGCGACTAACAAAATGTCAGGAAAGACCTACTAGAACAGCTGAACTTTATTTGGGGTTAATCAGAGGCACTTTAAATGATGAGAGGTGTACTGACTCCTATTTAACATGATTTTGAATGTGATTGCTTAATTCTGAACACAGCTATATACCTAGTTATATTTTAGTTTTTTTATTTCCCTTTACCTAAAAAAAAATATATATATATATATATATATATATATATATATAATATATATATATATATATATATATATATATATATATATATATATCTATCAAAAGGATACCTGGTTGTATGAGAGGAAGAAACAAGGCTGCTTTCGATGCACCGGTTGCACCGCTTGTAGCGCTATGTTTCAAGGGTCCTCTTTTGGACATCCACACCAACAACAAAAAAGATATACCAGATTAGGCATTTCCTTACCTGGTATATCTGTTGAACTGCAGTTGTGGCAGATTTTATGTGGGTAAGAACCATGGGTGATGCTAGGACACACCTAGCCAATCATAGATCATCAATTAGGAATGCTCTCAAGAAAGGATCCAGTGATCAACCAGTGGCGAGGCACTTCGTTAAACAGGGCCATTGCGTTACAGACTTGCGATTCTCTTATTAATCGTGTCCCCCCATTGAGGCGAGGAGGTGACAGAAAGAAGCTCCTCCTCCAAGTGGATCTACCGCTTGAACACTACAACCCCATGGACTAAATACTATGTTTGACTGGCACTGCTTTACGTGAAAGCTTATCTGAGAATTCTATTTGAGTCCACTACCTGTGATTTCTGTACTTTTGAGAGTCCATGATCACATTTAGTTAGAGTCTGTGACCTGCATGTTGATTCTGTAGGCTTTTTAGCCTGCCCATTTATTTACTATTCCCTCCTTTTAGGCTTAATATACGCTTGTATCCTAGTTTCTTCTAATATCCTATTAACTCTTAAAGGGACCGTCTAGGCCAAAATAAACTTCCATGATTCAGATAGAGCATGTAATTTTAAACAATTTTCCAATTTACTTTCATCACCAATTTTGCTTTGTTCTCTTGGTATTCCTAATTGAAAGCTTAACCTAGGAGGTTCATATGCTAATGTCTTAGACCTTGAAGGCCACCTCTTTTCAGAATGCATTTTGACAGTTTTTCACCACTAGAGGGTGTTAGTTCATGTATTTCATATAGATAACACTGTGCTCGTGAAGTTATCTGGGAGCAGGGACCGATTGGTTAAACTGCAAGTCTGTCAAAAGAACGGAAATAAAGGGGCAGTTTGCAGAGGCTTAGATACAAGATAATCACAGAGGTTAAAAGTAGATTAATAAACTGTGTTGGTTAAGCAAAACTGGGGAATGGGTAATAAAGGGATTATCTATCTTTTAAAAAAAAAAAATTCTGGTGTAGACTGTCCCTTTGATATGCAATTACCTTTTTTCCAGGCCACTTAGAAATTTGGGCAGCAGCATAATGGATTAGAATGCTCTGTGTGTGTGTGAATGAATATAATTAATATAATATATAATATAATATATATATATATATATAAAATAACAAATATTAAACAACAACAACTTTAACATCTAATATCCTCATTAGATATTTCATTTACCATGTGTAAAGTGTAAATTACTTTGGAGTTATAATATAGTGTCTTTTGTACTCTGACATTTGGTGTATGCCATATTATTAGAACACACTGGATATATAGATGGTTGCCTGGTTATGGCTCACATTGTGTTTTGAGATAGGGGGTGACACTTGATATGAATGATCTTTATATTTGGTGTATGCCATATTATTAGATCACACTGGATATATAGATGTTTGCCTGTTTATGATTAACACTGTGTTTAAGGATAGGTGTGACACTTGATATAAAACGATCTTCATATATATACTCCACACTTTACCAAGTAGGTAGAGATTCCAAATACATGGTTTAATAACGTTTCTCTTTGATTTTATTTAGGTATACATTGTGCAAGTGATGCGCTGGAAAGCCTTGGGTTTTTTTTTGTTATGTTTCCAGGGCAACCTGGTAGCCGCATGCTGATTGGTTAATGCCTTCCCTGTGACTGAGTTTGTCACTTCCGGTATCACGGACGGAATGGTGATGATCCTGCAGTTACAGGATTGCTTGTGGGGAAAATTCCAAATCATAAGGGGCAAGTGCCGCTTTGATGCAAATACTATATGCCACATTGAATTTAAATAATATACATAGGCTATTGGCTACATTCTTATCTGCCTGGCAGGGTATATATTGAATTAGAAGTAGAGCACTCTGGTAGTTGTTTTACTGTTAAATCTGTATAAGTGCAGAATTGTACATTTCTCTTGTCGCATGTTGTCTATGTTTGTCCCTGTGTTCGTCGTTTATACAAGTCACGTTATGTTGAATAGCACACTAAGAGCAATATGTATTCAGACAGACAATGTATGAATAATTTCACTAGGTTGATTATTTGTAACCTAGTGGTTACCATGAAAACCGTTTTTGGCGTTTTTTTATTTCTAATTGGGGGGGTGGGGTTTAAACTATGTTTGACCATAAAGGCATGGTTTTTTGTATCACTTGTGTCTGAGGAAGGGGATGTAAAATTCCCGAAACGTTACACTTTTCACAGTAAATCTGATTTTTGAAATACCTAGTGAGTGCCAGTTTTCATTTCTGTTACTATGTATATTACTAGCACCCTGGCAGATGATGGAAGGTGAGAGTGTACACCCTAGCTATAATAAATATATATATAAAAAAAATTGGGCCATTCATCTTACGCCACCCCCCCCCCCCCACACAGTGTCACTGTCTGTGATGATCTGGTATCTGCCCTCATATCGAACGGGAGCACCGATCGCATTCCAGTTCCATATGCGGGCAGATGTCTGAAGCTCAGGATTGTAACTTAACAGCCGAGACTGCTAGAGCTTCCTGAAGCTCAGACATATACATACATATAGTGCGGTACAATAGACAAAGTACCACACAACGTATATTATGGGTGTACATAAAAGTGATAACCTAATGAGATCTGATATCTGGAAGCTCAACCTATTGTAGTAGGCTGTGGTTTAAAAGCACAAAACCAGCGAATTCATATACACCAATAAACCTGAAAATGCAATTTCTGATACATTTTATACTTTGCAGCATGTATAACAATTCATTAAAAATACATTAATGGAAAAACTATTTTACAGTGTACTGTCCATTTAAAGAGATAGGTGTCTAAATGCAGTGGGGGAACAATGTTTATACTTAAAACCCATTTCTCCTCCTTTGCCTGGGTGTATGGCTAAAATACAGGACACCAATAGGACAAAGACAGGGGTGGTCAGGTTTCAGGAGGACAGCTAAGTCTAAGTGATTGCATTGATTTACAGATTTTGTTATGAATAGGCCATGAGCTAGTTTCCTCTTACTCATTTACTGTACCCACACATATTATATACAGTTTTTCTAACCATTAACAGTAATTTCTAAAAGATAGCATTATTTTCATCATATCTTAATTTACTAAAAAACTTTTTTTTTTATAAAATATGGGGGGAAAAAGCAAAAAAAAAAAAAAAAACACCTTTCTAACTTTGACCCCCAAAATCTGTTGCACATCTACAATCTCCAAAAAACACTCATGCTAAATAGTTTCTAAATTTTGTCATGAGTTTAGAAATACCCAATGTTTACATGTTATAGGGCAATAAATACAAGTAGCACTTTGCTATTTC